>NC_142795.1:46821563-46859774 GCF_049724085.1 Artemia sp. Qi Xiang Cuo
GGGGTAGAGATTGATGTATAATCCCTTGGGCCGTATTCAGAACTTTTTTTTTGGGGGGGGGGGTACCCTCCCTCCTTCCCCTCCCAAAAAAAACTTTCAAATCAAAAATGTGAAAATTATATTTAATCTTTCTTCATTTCATGGGATACATCCGTCTACGCTGTTATTATGAAAGTAAAAGAGTAATATCAAACCCCGAAATGAGCAGAATTTCTTCCTCATATGAAGGGGACTGCCCGTTCATCATCCCCACCTCCGCCTCATGGTCGTAGAAACTTTGGAGGATGCACTTTTGATTAGAAATTGAGATTTCTAGTCTTTTTTTATAAGTCGAAAGTAATTGGAAACCAACCCGCAGCGGGGGGGGGTATTTTCCTTGTTTTTTTCGGGGGATCTTCCTCGCCCTTAGTATAAAAGTGGGTGAACAAAACAGCTAGCTTCCACTCATATACGGGTACAGCAATCTACCGCAGGACAGGGTAATGTATCGGGGGAGGCAGAGACTCCGATAAAAACAGAAATAGGGTAAGGGAACACGCTCGAGGAAGAAAACAATTATTCTAAATCATAATCATTCGTAAAACGTGTTTTCCGTTGAATGCAAATATTTACACAAACTTTTCCCATAGCTTACTTGGTTGGGATAATTATCAGCTGTAGAATGCTTGGACACTTCTAATTTACAGGAGCTTATACCAATGATTTTTTTTTTAATTGTAGGTGTTAAGACTTCTATCTCATTTCAAACATGAAGTTCGACAGAGAGCAAATTGTTGGTTTGAGCTCCGGCTTTATCTTCCAATGTGAATCTTGCCAAGAAGAAGCTACGCTTCACACTTATATTCAATTTAAATTAAAAATGTATACTAAAAATAGCAGTTTTAAAATAAAAAAAGCGTAAAAAAAATAACTTTAAAATAAACAACTTCTCAGTCTGAAACGGAAAAAAATTGTCTGGTCAATTAAAGGTATGGACAAAAAGAGCCAGCAAAAAGAAACGGGGTCTAGAAATATCAACAAAAAAGTTGTAGTTGCTGCTATGAACGCCAGCATGACTCATGCCCAGATTCAAGAACTTTTTTCTACAATTGGAATTAACTGCCCATCGCAAAAAACATTTATCAAGCACGAAAGCATTATTGGGGAGTCCATAGAGAAAATACTCGACGATTATTTTCTAGAAAACAGTAAAAGAGAGCGCATAATGGCATTGAAGGCTGATGGAAAGATTGACTCCAACGGAATAGTCGATATGTGTGTTATATTTGATGGAAGTTGGTGCACACGAAATTATGGTAATAGATACACTGCATTATCTGGTTGTGGTGTTGTAATTGGATTCTCCTCAAAAAGACTCCTACATGTAGGAATTAGAAACAAGCATTGCTGCATATGCACGGCAAATCGACAACAAGAATCTACTTCAGTTGCTGAACATTGATGTATTATGAACTGGAGTGGCTCTAGCACTGTGATGAAATCAGATATACTATTAGAGGCATTTTGTGATGCACCAGCTATAAATAAACTAAAATGTACAATGTATATAGCCGTTGGTGATTCAAGCACCCATTCAGAAATTATTACAAAGGTTTCATATGGTAGGATAGTGGAAAAAATTGAATGTGCCAATCATGCTTGTAAGCGTTTGAAAGAGAGGCTTTATAACAAATGCAAAGAAAGCGCAGAATGTTGGAAATTTAGCACCGGTCCAGTAATAAAGAAATTGTGCGATTCTGCAAGAAAAACAATTGTGCGAACCACTACGCATGCCATGTCGTCAAAAGATCTGATTAGAGAGTTAAACTCATCTCCTTTATATTTTTTTCGTGGGGACCACAGACAGTGTCCATCTTGTTGTCAGTTATCCGGAAAAATCGTGGAACTTGAAACTGAAAAAATCCCAAGCAGTGCGTTCATTAGCCATATATATGAAGCGTTTGACACCCTCATTAGAAGAGCTCGCTTACTGATCGGAAATGGCACAAGTAATTTGGCGGAGTATTTTATGTCTATTGTTGCTAGGTTTATAGGCGGAAAAAATATAATGGTAAGCAAAAGGGGACGTTATAACACCCGTGTTACTGCTGCAGGAATACGGTATGCAAAGGGGCATTTAGGTCGCCAAGAAATTTTTAGGAAAAGCATAGGAGCAACCCCAACTCATCAATTGAAAAAACTTACACGTGAAAGAATTATGGCTAGCTTAAGGGAAAAAAAAATGTAAAGCCAAAAAGCGCCTATTTGGCAGTGTCTCAGGAAAGATTGCTAGCCGAAGAGATAAAACCTATGGTCTCAACACCATTGTTCTGCATCTCGACGCAGAACCTTTTGAAAATGCCAAAGTGGTTGTTTTGCATGGCTTACAGTATTCAGAATTAGAGGTTGGCCAGATTGAAATAGCCACACGCCTTCGGGGACTCTGTATCGACAATAGTTGGCTGCTGCAGAGAAAAAATAGAATTAATTCTTCAGTAGCAGGGCTTATTTGCAAGCGGCATGTTAAGACAGTAGCTCCAGTAGTGAAACAACTTCTGTATCCTAAACAATACAGAATTAAAGCAATGGAATACGGTCATATCCGTGAACTGAAGGCAAAGTCGTCTTTTGAAATAAAGTTTGACTGCAAAATAGTCTTACTGGCCTACTGGCTTAAATATCCAAACAACTTTTACATTTTTGGGGGCTGGTCCTGATTGTTTAGTACTGTTACACTTTGGTGTAAAAGTCAAGTTAGAGATTTAATGTTCCAGAACAGCAAAAGAGGTTTATATTCCTGAATGGTTAGAGTCATGGAAGTCCGATTGCACTGAGATAGTTGACCGCAGACAGATCAGACTAAAGAGAAATCAGAATTGTTTTTACCAGATTCAGATGCAACTTGAGTGTTCGGCCATCAAATCTGCATAATCTGTATTATATTTTGGTAAAGGTTCAATATACACGGAGCAAATAGTTCATGATAAGGAGTTTTGGTCACAAAAAATGCTACCAAAGCTGGAAAGATTCTTCTTTGAAGCACTTCTGCCAGAAATAGTTGATGGTAGAGTTCCAAGAAGCATGGACATTCGGGAACCATTCCTTTGAAGAAATTAACTTAGTTTCGTATAGATAAATGATTTTTTGTTCAATGAATTCAGCTTTAATCAATTTTTACTATCATTTCAAGCATTTTTATTATCAGCTTGAATTAATATTTACTATCATATGATAGTATCGCGTACCTCTTTGTAGGTTTTTTTTAAAACAATGCTTTACGCTGCAGTTCAGTACACTTTTTCTAATGATTAATATAACTATTAAAAGGGAATATCGTACGCATATACATTTTAGGGATCTATCTTTCACACATATACAGGGCTCCTGAATGGGGGAGAGGGTACAAGGAGGTTATGTACAAGATCAAGAGACGTTGACAGTAGTAGTAAAAGAGTTAGTATTCGTAATAGCAATAACAGTAGTAGCAACAGCACTAGCAGTATCAGCAGAAGAAGCAGTTGCAGCATGTACATATTGCTCTTGAGTAAGTCAAAACTCCCCCCCAACATATCCCATAAATTTTCAATTAAATACACGACATCGGTCTTTTGATATTACTGGTAGGCTTTTTTAACAGCTTGCCTGCAAATAGTGTTTTTTGATTCAGTTCAATCATTTTTATCAATATTCCCTGAAACTTTCACCTCAATATCTTTATGCCACCAAAATACCATAGTATCCTAATTAGTAGCAGTAGGAGTATTAGTAGGAGTAGTGACAGTAGGAGTGGTAGTACACTCTAAAAAATAAATTTGATTTCCAACTAATTTTTTGCTTAAATTTAAACCGGTCAATTTTTTCGTTGAAATTTATATTTGTGTTTTGGGTCCATCAAATTTTTTAAATTACTAAGATTTATGTATTTTTCAGCAGAAAAAACATAATTCCCAACGAAAATAGGTTTTATTAATCCATAATGTTTTGATTTGTGTGCTGGATCAAATTTTTTAGGATATTTTACAGAATTTGATTAAGGTAAAGTTTAAATTAGTATGTTATATAGTAATCCGAATCAAAGGTTAGAATTACAACAGAAAAAAAGAAGCTAATTGCCTTTTTGAGTATAAAATTTGGGTTGATATGAGTTGAAAAAAGTTTAATTTACACGTCTAGAAAGTGCTTACCCAAAAATTTGTCAATAAATATTATATTTGCATAAAACTTTTATAGGCCATTTTGTTTCGGAATACATTTGTTTTGTGATTTTTCTCAATTAGAAAATTCTTGAACCTGCTATCCTATTCTTAAAAATACCAATTCTCAACATATTTTACCCACTGAATCCCATGTTTTTCTAACTAATACCGAGAACCCTTGTGTGATTTTTGCTGATAAACATAACAAAGATTTTTGTCGAATCTCAAACATTTTTTTTTAAGTGTAGTTGTATGTAAGTATTGCCATTATATCAGTTGAACATCCCCATCATGGCCTGAAAGTTTCAACCTAAAAGTCTATTAGCTAAGTGAACTTCACAGCCAACTTAGATAAACAAGTTTTTATCCTAATTCTCCGCACCAAAAGAGGAGAGACATAATATCTAAATTCCACTTGGGGAGGTCAGCATAGTTTTATCTCAAGAGAGGCTATCATTTCATGGGAGGCAGATATTTCAAGAAGCAAAGAATGGGAGAGACCACATGACCTTGAAGAGGACTGATTCTTTTAATTCATCACCATCCATAGAACAAGATTTTTGCGGAACGTTTATGTTTACTCAAATCTTTTCACAAAACTAACCCTGCTGGGGCACTTTCAACTGTAGAATTCTTGCATACCCCTATTTTCATATTATTTTGGACGGAGCTAAATTGGAAGCAACTCTAAATACTCAGTATATATAAATTTTTGAAGTGTTATAAGAATTTTCCTGTTAAAGTGTTTCAATTGGAAGAAAAGATGAATTGCACTGTTTCTATATCTTTTTTTGATGCCATACCGAATAACTAATACTAAAAAAGTATTTTTTTCTTTTAAGTTACTAACATTTTTTTCTATTTGATCATGCTATGCAGGGAAAGAGGTATAGGATGTGTTTTGCGCAGTATGTTTTGTTACGACCTAATGATTTACGTATTATTTCTATAAGGTGTGTCGTTTCTCTCCACTCGCTGTGTTCAAATTTTGCGTACCAGAATAAATTATTTTATTACCATTTAATTAGTCCTTTTTAAGTTTTGTTATGAAATGATGAAATTATTTGCGTTCTTCAATAAAAATTTCTGAAACGCAATATAAGTAAGGTTTCAATCAATAGGGTTTCAATTTATTTAACCTTTTTTGCATGGAAGGATCTGTCGTAGAAACTTTGGAAGGTGCTGATTCTTCTAAAAATTAAAAGTTTTAGTGCTTTTTATAAGAGTCACGGGGATTGATGCCAACCCGTTTCCCTCCCAAGCCTTTTTTTTTCGCTACCCTTCTACCAAAGACATTTGATCAAAATTAGGCATTTTGTTCAAAATGGAAGGAAATTGGGACACAATTTAAAGAGCGAGGTGTTGAGGAGGGGGCAAATCCCCTCATATACGTTATATTTTCTCCTTACTTACCGTCAGTTATCATGAACTATTTGATCAACATCAAAATCCAAACAAAGGTCATTGAAATGTTGATCTTTATTCTGCGTTACAGAAAGCATTGCATTAATAATTCTTTACCTCTTCATGAAATTTAATTAAACAAACAGAAAATATTTTTCAACTAAAGTAGGGAGTAAGTTTAAAACTGAAAGTAGATTGAAGTTACATTGTATATAAGGGGGACTGCCCCATTTTCAACACCCTGCTCATTAAACGAAGTTTTTTTAGTGGTTTTAAAAATTTTTCTTTTTTCAATTGCAAATTTTCTTTAAAAATTTAGACGAAAGCCAAACTTCACAATAAAGAGTAAGGACTTCAGGATGAGACAGACTTTTGATCTTTTACATAATTGAAGCCATCACAAGCTCTGCAATGGGATTTCTTATCGATAAATACATTGCATACATTTGTTTAAATACATTGAAATACTTCATATAAATAGAAAAAAAAATATTACAATTTGAAATTGCTGAAAACTAAGTTCCTAGCAGTATTTGTCACCCCAAAGAAATTTACTGGCGGTGCTGATGATGGTCTGCCTTGCTTCTCCCCCCCCCCTCTGTGCTGATAGATATGGGAATTTAATATTTTAGCTGTATAGAGCAACATTTTAATTAATTCTGACTCCTCTCTACCTCTTTTAGCATTTATCTGAAGCCTCATGAAGAGTAAGCAATGTGTTCATTAATATCTACTTTTTTAGGAATCTACCCTATCCCCAACTAAAGAATTACTCACCCCTCCCCCCTCATTTTAGCTGATACGCAATTACAGATCACCAAACGTAGCCTAATTTCATTACAAATAAAGTGAATCAACTTGGTTGAATCCAGTACAGCCACCGTTTGGCATTACATCTTTTGCAACTGGGAAGTATAAAATATAGTTATTGGTACTTTTAAATCAATTAACTTCTAACAGTTTTAAATTGATTGCAAATTTGTCCTCTTTGGGGTAAAGTGGTAGTTTGGTGCCATAAAATGGCAGTAAACTAGACTTTTCTCTGGTCCAACGTATATGGTCATTTAAAAAAGAACTTTCAATTTACGTTTTAATTAGCCTCCACAAAATGAGCTTCTAAATGCAATATGATGCAAAAACCTCTATGAAAAACAAAACAAAAAACAGGTGTCTATGATTTTTATTAGTGAAAAAAAATGCAAAACTCAACAAATTTAATATTAGAGCTTTAAACTACTATCAAATAGTTATCTGCCATGATTGTCTTATGGAGGGATTTTCAATAAGATCGCTCACATTTCTGGGGGTGTTCCCCTTTTTTTCAAAAACTAGGCAAATTTTCTGAAATTTTTAGTTGTAGGTGGGTAACAATAAATTGAAATAATTTTATATATTGAGAATCAGCACAAAAGCCAATACTGTCGGTTTAGCAATTGTCAAGAGAATTTCATTTTTAGTTTTGGTGGATATTGGCCAAGTCACTTTTTACTTCCAGTTTTTTTTATCACAAACTATTTGATAAGACTCTCCTGTGACAAAAATTGTTTAAAACTGTTCATTTTATTTAGCTGAATAGACTAATAGAGAGAAAGAGGATCATTTGACAGCTCGATAGTAAGTTTAAACTTAGTTTTTTCTTTCGTTGCTCTGTAAGTTTTTAAATGCCTGAATATAAAAGGGATTTAAGTTCGAGGTGGAGAATTGTCCTGTTATGAATGAGGTACATTTTACATGGCCTGTATAAAATCAAGACGTGGTATTTATGCAGGCAGGATGATTTTTGAGTATCTCTACTCTTTCTGTAAACTATTCTAAGGAGTAGGAAATTGCATAAAAATACGTCTACATATGTTATAATCTATGGAAGAAATAAATCTTTCTGTAATTTTTGTTTGAATCAGACTTTCTTTTAAGATTATAATGCATAATAATTAAATATATTATTGATTAAATAAAGCGATCCTTTGCCAGGAACTTTTGTTTAAAATTTACTGTATTTTGTTTCATTTTGTATGGAATTTAATTGCTCTTTTTATTTGAGAGTTTTTCACTAAAAGTATTTAAAAATAAACTTATTCCTATAAAAATAAATACTCTAAAATATTTTCCCTGTCCAACATTGGTATTTTGCCGTCTGCCCCCCTGGAAGAGTTTCTGCCAGCGCCCTCGCCAAATAAGTGGCTTCTTTCCTGGCCACGGTTTATCAAACGTCCTTATGTTGTTCTTTAATTGATCCTTCTTCTTTTTTAAATTTTCAGTTTTTCTGAATTTGACTAAAGGCTAATACTGAGAGGGGAACAAAATTCAACATATCTGTCCACTTTTTACCTTTTTTGCGATTCTGTCTTTTAAAATCAGGTGAGAGCTTGAAACCCTGCTATTCAAATTTTGCAGAGTCACGTTAAGGACCGCATTCTAAACCCGTTTATACTCATCAAAAGGTAACCGCCCCATTTTTGCGCAGTAAAATCTCTTCTGTATAGCTAATTTTCGGTTTTCATATCGTCCAGCCTTAAGACGAAACCGAAATAATAGTTAACGTTCTTTAGTCAGACAGATGGGATTTTTTTTCACTAGGCAGTTTATTTCAAAACCCGTTTTTTAACTTTTGGTTACTGTGGGCTGTGGTTCGCTCTCTACTGTGTTGCAGCTGCCGCTGCAACCATGATACCTTGCCGGGACATGGTTTGAAAAATGAGCCTAGAGAATGACTGAAAAAAAACAACAGCGGATACAGATACCGATATTTGTGTTACGATACATGCGATACCATAACGCGCCATACCGATACATGCGATATCGATACGCCCGAAACCACATACAGCCCTTCCCCAGGGACTATGGAGAGTCATATCATCATCAAAACCATTTATATTGGACTTTTGAACTATTTTAAACAAAATAACTATCTCAAAATTTTTATAGAACTAGTTTGGGGGGGAGGGGGCCTGTTGGGAGGGGGGGGCTATTTGCCCTCCAATCTTTTTGGCCGCTTAAAAAAGACACTTGAAAATTTAATTCCCTTTTGAATGAGCTATTATAGACCTCTCTATGGTGCTCTGGCCACCCCCTAGCCCTTCTAGAAAAAAAAGAAAGAAAAAAAGGAAGACAGATCAGTGCTACCCATGCTAAAAAGTCATTTTCCTTGGCGTTCAAGTTGAGGGACTGTATTATCCTTCAAAAGGTTTTGGACCATGCTGATTCCAGGGGTGCACTTTTTATTTTGATTTAACGTCATTTTCAGGTGGTTTCAGGCTCTTTTTCCACCATAATTTCTATTCGCAATAAACTTTTACTTCTAAAATCAACCGAAACCATAGTTACCATTCCTGATTCAGTGTCAGATGGCAATTTTTTCTCATAAGACAGTTATTTTGAAACCACGTTTTTCAACTTTTGATTACTATGGGCTTTGGTTCGCTCTTTACTAGGTTGCATCTGCCGCTGCAACCATGATTACCATACTTTTATTTGAGGACATGAATTGTAACTAACTTAAGTTTAAAGTACAACAATGAAAGACAGAAATGGAATTAAGTATCAGCATATAACTTTCCTTACCAGCCAGTCATGATCGCCGTACTGCTCCAAGTTTTGTCTTAGTTTGTCGAGAAGATATATGTGTAGAGGAACCCTTGGAATAGTAGATTCATCTTTTTTATGTGGTGCTCTGACAATATTATTCACAACCCAATCCATTTTGACAATAATAATGACGCCGGTTAATTTCACCCTGCAAAAACAGAACACTAAGAACGTCAAAGGTTCTGTTTACTACTTCAAGAAAAATTGCCTTCCTTATCATTGCGAAACAAAACAAAGGGGAACCACTGAATCTAGATATTACAAAACATTTCTTAAAAACAATTCTGTTGAGTACTTCAGGATCATGCGAGAAAATTCGGAGCAAGTTGAGTGTTACCCGGCGAAAAACGGCTATATAATGTAAACCAAAGCTAGCTCTAGCCTTTAAAACTGTTTTGTGAAATCATCCCAAATGTCGACTGAAAAGCTAAATTATTTGAAAAATTACTTTGGCTCTATGGTTTATATCATCTTTTTCCAATAAACCGGTATTAATAATTGAGCCTCAGGTATGATTCTACAAGGTTTTCAAAAACGCTATTTAAGAAAGTACTGATTTACAAAATAAAGAAAAGAATAAAATTTACTGGACCTCTGAAAACCCATGATGGTATCAGTTAGAATTTGGCTTCAAAAACTATTAGTCAGAAACACTCCACTAGAAACCTGGATTCACTTGCTAAGTATAGTTAATTCATGCCACATCGCGAATGTTAGTCTGGAAGTTTTCTGCTCGTGGTAAATA
Organism: Artemia sp. Qi Xiang Cuo; assembly: GCF_049724085.1. Taxonomy (NCBI): domain Eukaryota; kingdom Metazoa; phylum Arthropoda; class Branchiopoda; order Anostraca; family Artemiidae; genus Artemia; species Artemia sp. Qi Xiang Cuo. The sequence continues at coordinate 46,831,473 of NC_142795.1, forward strand.
TTAGCGGAAAGCTTTCCAAACTTTTCTAGTCAACCTGCAATTATCACCCTTATAACTCGAAGCAAGAACTTATTAAGTAAGGGATTTTTTATGACAGTTATAACAAGTTATCATTGACAGGAAAACAGAAGCCCTAGACCAGATCAATGGATCAAGAGAAGGAGTAAGTCCTCTTAACCGCTTCCCCTCCATCGCCCACTCCCGGTATTCAAGACAGGTCAAAATTTTACAAAATCCCCAAATTACAAAGGCCAGTGAAAATGAAACATATTTGTTTGAATTAGTTGAATGAACATTTACACAACCACGTGTATCTTAAAACAAGGGAAAACGGAATTTTTATTTTCAAACAATTTATGGCAACGAAATGTAAGTAAGGAGTGACTCGGCCCAATAGTGACCAAAACGCAGAAAAAGAAACTCCGATAACAATAGGTGTGTCAAAATAATTGACTTTTTATGCTGATTCCAAAATATAAAAGTCACTAAGTTTAATATTACCCATCCAAAGCTACGAGCCATATACGATTTGCATGGCTTTTAAAAAGACGAGAAACACCCACAAAAAGTCAAGCTATCTTACTGAATATCACACAATTAGAGTCTGCATATTAAAGAAGCCATACTGTAGAGTTTTCGAGTTCCTATCTACAAAACTGTTGAATTTTATATTTTTCGCAAGGAGAAAGATAATAGATACGTGTTATATGTTGTTTTTTTCCAATGGGCGATCGCTTCGAACAAATGGTCCTAGAAGATCGGTAGAGGGTTCATTTGAACGGAAATCAAGATATATAGTGACCTTTTCGAATAACCAAAAAGATTGGAAGATGAATTTCACATTGGGGGCAGGGGGCGGAGGCTGCATTTCTGGCATGATTTAGAAACAGTCAGAAATTAAATTTAAAAATCAAGTTTTTTAACTGAAAGTAAGGAGCAACATAAAAACTTAAAACAAGCAGAAATTACTCCGTATATGAGGGGGTTGCCTGTTTCTTAACCCTCGCTCTTTACGCTAAAGTTTGACTTTTTTCACCATTGTTTAAGAGAGACTGCTCAAACACATGGGTCATTGACTTCATGGGGTCATTGAATAAGAAGCATTTTAAAAACAAACCTTGACTTTAGCGTAAATAGCAAGGGTTGACAAAGGGGCAGCCCCCTGGATGGAGAATCGTATGAATGAAAAAAAAGGGTTTAGGAAAACGTAGATAAAATCTACTAGGAGAAAAATGATGTATGTGAGGAATTATAAAATTGGAAAGCTATGGAACGTCGAATAAGAGGTAAGATAGATAGGTAGTAAAGTGAAGGAATAATAGAGAAATAGGGACAAATTATACTACAAATAAGCAAGGAGTCTTAGACAAAAAAAAAGAAGAAAGAAACAGGATGGATTTTTTTTTCTTTCAGGAGTACGAAAAGGAAACAATAACTGGTTCGATTCCATCAATTACGTGAAGCATCACCAACCGATCATGGTTGCTGCGGCAGCTGCAACCTAGTAAAGAGCGAACCACAGCCAATAGTAATCAAAAGTTGAAAAACGTGTTTTCAAAAAAACTGTCTAGTGAGAAAAAATTGCCATTTGACACTGAATCAGGAATGATAACTGTTGTTTCGGTTAATCTTAGAAATAAAAGTTTATTGCGAAAAGAAATTTATGATGATTTCGAAAAAGAGCCTGAAACCCCTTGAAAATGGCATCAAATCGAAATAAAAAGTGCACGATTGGAATCAGCATTGTCCAAAACCTTCTGTAGGATAATTGCAGTCCCCCACTTTGAACACCAAGAAAAATGACTTTTTTGCATGGGTAGCACTGATCTGTCTTCCTTTTTTTCTAGAAGGGGTAAGGGGTGCCCAGAGCATCATAGAGAGGTGTGTAATAGCTCATTCGAACTGGAATTAAATTTGTAAGTGCCCTTTTTAAGTGACCGAAAAGATTGGAGGGCAAATAGCCCCTCTCCCTACAGGCCCCCTCCCTCCAAACTAGTCCTATAAAAATTTTGAGATAGCCATTTCGTTTAACGTAGTTCAAAAGTCCAATATATATGGTTTGATAATGATATGGCCCTAAGGGCTGTATGTGGTATCGGGCATATCGATATCGCGCGTATCGGTATCTTGCGTATTGGTATCGTATGTATCGTATCGGTAATATCAGTATCCGCTGTTGTTTTTTTTTCAGTCATTTTGTAGGCTAATTTTTTTAAAGCATGTCCCGGCAAGGTATCAAGGTTGCAGCGGCAGCTGCAACCTATTGAAGAGCGAACCACCGCCCATAGTAACCAAAAGTTAAAAAAAAACTCGTTTTGAAAAAAAACTGTCTAGTGAAAAAAATTTCCATCTAACACTGCCTCAGGAATGTTAACTATTATTTCGGTTCGTCTTAAAAGTAAATGTTTATTGTGAAAAGAAATTTATGTTGATTTCGAAAAAAAGGCTCACACTTCTCGAAAATGGCGTCATGTCAATATGAAAAGTGTACCATTTGAATCAACATGGTCAAAACCTTATATAGGGAAGTTACAGTCCCCCTCCCTGAACAACAAGGAAAATCATTTTTTTTGCATCGATAGCACTGATCTGTCTCCCGTTCGTTTTTTTTTTTTTTTTTTTTTTTTTTTTTTTTTTTTCAACAGGTCTAGCGGGCTACCAGAACGTCATAAAGAGATTCTTAATGGCTCAATAAAAAGAGATTTCTCATATCTACGTGCTTTTTATAAATTCTGCCATCTGCAACTGCCATATGGCACTAAAGTGGCACTGTTTGTGCTATTTCTCAAAGGGCCGCACTAGCAGGCTACCAGAACATCGTTGGTGGATCTTTTATAGCTCATATAAAAGATATTGCACATATCTACGTCTTACATACAAATTCCACCATCATCAAGTTCAAATGTCATTAAAAACGGCATTCTTGGTGTCATGTCTCAAGTGGAAAGGCAGCACTGTAAAAAAGAATTTGATTTCCAACAAAATTTTTTGCTCGGATTCAAACAAGTCAAAAAAATGCAATTTTTCTGTTGGAATTTCGACTTGCTTATTTAATTCAACAGAGTCACACAAAAAATCCAATTTGAATACCAAAAGGTATTCAGAAAAGACAAGATTCATGGCATTATTATTGCAACCGTTCACCTCTGGAGGTAGAAAAAAGGGGGGAAGTCTTTCTTTTATTTGTGCCTCGATTTGATTTCATCTCCCCTTCAGGTCCGAGTGTCTCTGTTTTCCTGATTGGAAGATATTTCTTACTCAAGCGTCTTCTGTTGGCCTGATACTAAGCTGTTGATTTACTGATTTCCACCATGAAGAAATCCAGCAGTTAAGAGGTGTCATTTTATCAGGGAGAAATTTTTTTTCGTAGTTTTCTGTTCTTGCAAAATAAATGAGATTATTTTTTATATTTATTTATGCTTCAGAAAGAAGAAAGGGAAACTGAATCCTGAGAACAAGATATTAGATTGTAGACCTAGGAAATTGAACAACGCTAGCGATGGAAATCCAATAAAATAACGGGAAATCCAGCAAACAAGATGGAAATCCAGCAAACAAGATGGAAATCCAATAAGGATATTAAAATCCAACATGTCGATTGGTCAACCAACTGAAAATTCCATTCGGATATGGGAATTCAACTTTTTTGTTTCTCAACAAATCGGAAATTCAATAATGACCATGGAATTCCAAAATGGTCTCCAATATTCAATTTCAGATGTTGAAATTCAAGTTTTGTTGTTGATAAACATAACAAACAATTGTTGTTGAATCCCAAACGATTTTTTTTACAGTGTGGGGCTATTGGGCTAGCAGAACTTTAAAAAGTGATGTTTAATGGCATTCATTTTTAAGGCATATCCCGGGAAGGCAGATTTTAAGCCTAGTACACATATCTACGTGCTTTTCGTCAATTTTACCATCCAAAAGGGCCATATAGCATTAAAACGCCACTTTTGGTACCACTTCTTAAGCGGAGGAGTTTGGAAGCATAAAACTGTACCTTTGCAATAATTATGGTCCAAATCCCTTAACTGGAGGCTTATAAGATCCCCTCACATTTACTTCCCCTCCAGACCTTCTTAGTAAATTTCATACATCAACTAGTCATTTTAAAAGTAAAAGATTATTGTGAAAGCAAATTAACTAAATCTAAAAATTTTCCAACTAAACATCTACCATCAACAGTTTTGAATTGAACCTTCAAACTTCACTCTGTGATGAAGCCTGTGTGCTAGTTCTAACGGCGGTAAATGAGGGGAAGGGACGTCCTTGTCCCCTTAGTTTTCGCTCTTGCCTAGGTTTTGAAATCACCTTTTTTGGTCATTTCATTGCAAAAGGTACTTGTTTCAAATAAAAAAGTTGGGGAAACAACCGAAAGTGTACTTTGTGTGAATGTGCTATCAAGTCAAATTTATGAGAAGCGATTAAGTATAAATATAAGCTTTTAAATAAGCCCTTAAACAGCTTTCTTTTGTTACAGTAGCCTTCTAGTTTCTGCTCGTCAGTAGGTGATTTATAAAGCCATGTCTTCATTATGGCTTTTTCAGGCGAAGTCGGCCGATTAAAACAGCTTTTTGCTCATCGAAAAACAAACGTTCCTGAAAAACATGTACTGTTTTGTGACGTATGGATAATGAATTTTATGTTATAGACAAGAAAATTTTCTTAGCTGTCAAGGTTGTTTGCAGTACTTTTTAGAGCTGTCTTATCTCCCCTAGTTCGGTGATAATTAGAAATTATATTAAAAATAAGTTTTCAACTGAAACAAAGAAGTGACATTAAAACTTAAAACAAGCATACATTATTCCGTATAAATAAAAAAGATCATGGCAGCGTTGTTTCTGCATTACATTCTAATAAAAAACGAACAACGATCAATTTAAAAAAACAAAGTTTTTCTGAGGGAAGTAAAGAGCGAAGTTGAAACTTAAAACGGACAAAAATTATTACTTCACAGTCTATTAAATATATATTAATATAACCAGTACAAATAAACCAACTAATTATGTTTCCCTATGCTTTTATGATTATAAAAAAACTAGCGCTTTACTGAAAACACAAAATAATATAGGAGTTCTGGTACAGAAAAAGCAAACCAATTAAGGACACCTTTTATAGAATCGATATATCATCAATCCCTTTTAGGATCAATTCCTTTTAAGACAAAGCAACAATCCATTTTAGGATTGTCTTTATTTTTTTAGGTCCAATTTGGTATCACTTCTGCACAATGGCTCAGTTCAATGACTGGCTCTCATTTTGGTTCTTAAAAGGACAGGTCATGATTAGTTTGTACACAAGTTCAAATTAAGGCCATCTTGCTAGTATTAGGACTATAGACTAGCTTAAGAATATCTATCACAGCTTGAAATTCACTCTTGTATAGAGAGAAATAATTGGAAGTTCATATTATGTCTTATTTGATCTTCATTTCAAGTAATGCTAAAGCATATTTCTTATAATTTAAGACTGTATATTACCCACTATTGGTATTATATTGGTGAGAGCAAAATGCTGCTTGATTAACCAATCCAATATTTTTGTATGTTGTTCAATGACTTCGCGGTTATGAAAAATATTTAGTTTTACGCTTATGTTTTAAGATAATTTTAATTGTATACTGAAAGTTACTAATGTCACAACTGGTGTAAGACTATGAAAAGCTTTATATATTCGTTTAGTTTTGTCAGGCTACATACTCACTTTTGACTCATAAATCAATTAAATAAAAAAAAAAGTTTTTTTTTACTGAAAGTAAGGAGCGAGATTAAAACTTAAAACAAACAGAAATGATTCCGTATATGAAAGGGGTTGTCCCCTCCTCAACGCCTTGCTCTTTACACTAAAATTTATTAGTTTTAAAAAAAAAAATTGTAAGACAGAGTCAAACTTTAGCGTTAAGAGCGAGGCGTTTAGGAGGGGACAACCTCTTGAATTAATGCAGCTTTGATTTTGGCTCACCGTACATGAATAATTAAAACGAAAATCACATATTAATTTTCCTTTTTTCGGCTAAATGGCTTTCTCGAAATTTGGTTCTGACGTAACTAATAAATTAACTTACGTAACGAATTTATATATTCGTATGTTTTTATTACGTATATTAGGGAGTTCATCCTCTAGTCAATACCTCGCTCTTCACGCTAAAGTTCGAATTTTGTTCGAATCACAAACCCCTGAATCACAAAGGCCGGTTAATGAGAATAAATGGCTCTTTTAAAAGTACTAAAAAAAACTTTAGCATAAAGAGCGAGGTATTGACCGGGGGGGGGCGACCCCCCTCATATACGTTATAATTTCTGTTCGTTTTAATTTTTAATGTTGCTCCTTGCTTTCAGTTGGAAAAACTTTTTTTTAATTTCTGATTGTTTTTTAAATAATGCTGGGAAATCTGGCGCCCCCTTCATAGGAATGTCCCTTCCCCCAGGGAATCATCCTCCATAGAAAGATTCTCCCCCGTAACCCTTACTCTGACCCCCTCCCCCCAAACCAGAAAAATATTCCTCCTGAAAACGCCTATGTACCTCCGAGTAACCAAAACTATTTGTAAACAAGGGGCAAAGTTTATAACTTCCAGACCTTCCCCCAGGAACTTTGGGGGATTAAGTCATCCTCAAAAACATATTCACTAGATTGTCGACTATGCTGAACAAGATGGCTATCTCAAAATTTTTATTGGGTGACTTCAGAAAAAAAATGAGCGCGGGAGGGGGCCAATTTGCCTTCCAATTTTTTGGTCACTTAAAAATTGAACTGGAACTTTTAATTTCCGTTCGAATGAGCCCTCTCACGATATTCTAGGACTACTAGACCGATACAATCACCCCTGGAAAAAAAAACAAATAAACACACATCCGTGATCTGTCTTCTGGCAAAAAATACAAAATTCCACATTTTTGCATATACGAGCTTAAAACTTCTATAGTAGGGTTCTTGGATACACTGAATTTGATGGTGTGACTTTTATTAAAGTTCTATTACTTTTAGGGGTTGTTTGCCCTTTTTGTTCGAAAATAAGGCAAATTTTCTCAGGCGCTAAAGTTTATATACGTAAGACTAAACCTCATGAAACTTATATATTTGAAATCAGCATAATAACCTCATTCTTTTGAAGTATCTTTTGGTATCAATATTCCGTTTTTGGGGTTTCGGTTACTATTGAGCCGGGTCGCTCCTTACTTACAGTTCGTTACCACGAACTGTTTTGTAATCATGTTTTTTTATACTTGACTTTTGTTTTTTCAGTAAAGCGTTAGTTTTTTTATAATCATAAAAGCATAGAGAAACATAATTAGTTGGTTTGTTTGTACTAGTTATATTAATATATATTAAATAGGCTGTGAAGTAATAATTTCTGTCCGTTTAAGTTTCAACTTCGCTCTTTACTTCCTTTTACTTTACAAAGAAAAACTTTGTTTTTTAAATTAATTATTAAGAAAATGAAAAAGAAGAGGAAATGCAGAAAGCAAGACCAAATACCGCTGGATAAAAGAAAGAAAAGAACAAGAATTTAAAATATGTATTAGAAAATGATTTTATATATTTTCAATATTGTAGTCTGTTTTTGATAAAAAAAACTAGGGGCAGCCCCCTTATACGGAATAATTTCGGTTCGTTTTAAGTTTAAAGGCTGCTCCTAACTTTCCGTTGAAAAAACTTCAATTATTTTTATTCAAATAATAAAAAACACCTGCGTAAGCAATTATGCAGTTTTTGGCAATAGTGGCTACCAAATTAAAAAGAAAAGAAAAACAAGTGTGGATGAAAAATAGCCAAAAACGGCTAAAATACATCGAACCTAATGCTGTAACACAATGTAACTTTCCTTTGAATATGTACTTGTCTATGAGAATCAAAAATTATCTATCATAACTGTCTCTAAATTAACTAATTAGTTTAGCTAATCTATTTTAGCGGTTCAATATGACAACACTGACGAAAATGTGGTTCTGCCCTGAAAACTTTATAATTTCAAAACAACGAACAGAAATATCTTAGAAAATCAGAGTTTTTAAGTAAGAACTAATCTATTCAAGAGTACTAGTTGTGGTAGTAGCACTCATAAGAGTAGCAGTCATGGCAAGAAGTTGCTGTAGTAGTAGTCTCAATAGCGTGGAGTTGAGAGAAAAGTCTTGGGTGTAGGAGTTGAGGTAGAATTATTTTGTGGACCGGATCGTGGTAACGGTCTCATGGTTGGAGTAATGCAGTAACAACAGCAGCAATCGGGGTTAGAATTGCAACAATAGGAGTAGGTTTGGATGCTTACCAGTAGTGGGGGTCAATTACTTCAACAACATCCCTAGGGAATTAGCATTGAGTTTCTACAACATCCCTATCCATTTTCTCATAGGGTTCTACCGGAGCCCTCTGACGTCACGGCAGCCATAGGGAAAATAGTACTGGATTTCTACCAGAGCCCTCCTGACTTACTTTTTGACTTATGTCTCCTGTCGAGTGCTGCTTAGCATAGAGAGTGACGTCTGCCTCCTCCATCCACTTCGGTCTAGGGCAAGAGTTTGCTCATCGCTCAACCTGATATTTGCCATCGTCAGGAACTCAGAAAGGTTGTCAGACCATCGTTTTTCGGTTGGCCGCGAGGTCGCTTCCAACCGGTTTTGACAGGATCGAAGTCATGGATCGTTTTCGCAGGTATTTGTGGAGGCATTCGAAGTAGGTGTCCGAACCATCGTAGTGTTCGCTCGGCTGCTTGGGTCGAAAACCGAGACTGCTTTGTGAGCTGCAGAAGCTTCTCATTGCTGACGAAGTCGAGTAATCGTAGACCTTTGATCCTCCTCAGGCTCTTCGACTGAAAGACATCAATTGCCTTGAGGGTTGCAGCTGAAGCTTGCCACGTTTCAGCTCCATAGAGCATCACAGAGACGACGAGGGCGTTGAAAACCCGCAGCTTCGTTGTGCGACTGATGTTTGGTTTTCGCCAGAGGTGACGGTTCAGTCTGCCCATGGCAGAAGACGCTTTGGATATTCTCACTTGTAGTTCAGAAAGAAGCGAGCCATCTGAAGAAATTATGGAGCCCACGTAGGTGAACCTTTGGACAACTTTGACGCTAGTGGTGCTATCCAGGCTAACTGAAGGATTGGCAGCAGCGGAGGATGGGTCTATGGCCATAGTTTTCGTTTTAGTCCAGTTTATCTGCAATTCTACTTTTGCAGCCTCTTCTCGTAGGATTCGAAGCGCTTCCAGCAACTGCTCCATGGAGTCCGCCAGAATGGCCAAGTCATTGGCAAAATCAGCATCTGTAATGACACGATCTCCAAACTTGAGTCCAAAGCTGAGACGTGAATTAGTCCTTGTCATAACGTAATCTATGATGACATTGAAGAGCTCTGGGGCCACTGCACATCCTTGGCGCACTCCTGTCGTGATTTGGAAGAACGGGCTGCGCCGACCGTTCACTCTAACACAGCTCTCCGCCCCATGGTGTAGAGCTTTGAAGAGTCTGCAGTATTTCTCAGGGAGGCCTGTCGATTCTAGAATCCGCCAAAGAGCTTCTCGGTCCACTGAGTCGAACGCAGCACGGAAGTTGACGAAGGTAAAAAAAAAGCTTTTTGTCGGAACTCCGTGGCTTTTTCTATGATTTGTCGGATCGTAAAAATCTGCTCGATGGTTGAACGGTCTGACATGAAACCAGCTTGCTCCGGTCGCCGGATTTTACGAATGATATTTTGATGTTGATCTAGCAGGATCATTGAGAAAAGTTTTCCCAAGACGGACAGTAGGGTTATTCTACGGTAGTTCGAGCAGTCGGTTATAGAGCCTTTCCTATTCCATAAAGGGATAATGACATCCTTCCGCCAAACTTCGGGAATTATCTCGGTTTGCCAGATTGTAGAGAACAGGGTGTGGAAAAACAGGAGCATAACATGACCTGCATATTTTAGCAGCTCCGAACTCAGGCCACGGATACCGGCAGCTTTATTGTTCTTGAGCCTTTTTACTGCATTTCCAATTTCTGAGGGGCTGAAAGGCTCGTCTGGAGGAGCATCTGCTTTGGGTCTTGGACTGCAAGGTTGGCTGGGACTATCAGTAGGAGACATAGACGGGCTAGTGTTGTTCAGGAGTGAGCAGAAGTGATCCTTCCACCGCTCGAGACAAGAACCCTCACCAGAGAGAAGTGTCCCATCCCTGGATAGGACGGGTCCCAATGCTGGTGTTTTATTTTCTGTGAGATCACGGAGGTGCATGAACAGGCTACCCATGTCTTTCTTTTTTGCTACTAGTTCGATTTCATCGGCTTTCCCTCCAACAAACTGAGTTCAGTCTCGGTGAATAAGTCTGTTCCGCACTCCATTGAGCCTTTGATAGGTGGCCATGTCCCCAAGAAGTCTTGCCCTCCGCCTTTGCTCTATGACCTGCAGTGTTTCGTCAGTTAGCCACGATTTCTTCGAGAAACTTCGCTTGCCAAGCACCAGCTGTGCTGCTTTGCTGGTCTGTGATTTAAAATACTTCCAGGCGTCTTCGCTGCTGTTGAGTGTGCCAAGGAGCTCAAAGCGATTTGATATCTCAACACTATACTTCTGGCGAGTATCTGGCTCCTTTTATTTCCCGATATCCGCTGCTACTGGTTTACTTTCCGATCGCTGTATATGAAGGCACAGCTCGACATCAGCACACACAAGCCTGTGATCTGCATTTCCGAGCTCTGCTGATCTGTAAGTTCTGCAGTTCTTCAGCGATGATCTCCAGCGTTGAGAAATAATGACGTAGTCAATCATCTTCTTTGTGCCACCGTTGTTACTATGCCACGTGTACTGGTGGATAGTCTTACGTTGAAAGTAGGTGTTTGCGATCACAAGTTCATGGGATCGGCACAGTTCGAGTAGGCGAAGGCCGTTGTCGTTCAGTGGGCCGGGGGATACAGGTCCAATTGTGCCACGCCAAACACCCATATCATCTCGCACTGTAGTATCGAAGTCACCGAGAAGAACAGTGACATCGTGGGGGGACACTGTTGACAGACATCTGGACAGAGCAGAGTAGAACTCTTCCTTGGTTACGTCGTCGGAATCGTTGGTCGGGGCATAGCATACGAAAATTGTCATCTTGCCATGCTTGTGCCCAAAGCGGGCCTTCATTATTCTGTCCGATACAGCTTCGTGCAAGAGTAAGGCCTTTCTTGCAGGCCGTTTAGCGCGAGACCAACACCATTTCTTCTCATGCTCCCTCCAGACCAGACTAACGAGTAATTATCGCCTATTTGCTCTTCTCCACTTCCAGTAAGATGGGTTTCTGTGAGACCTACAATTGCCACTTTATTCTTAGGAAGTTTTTGATGAAGTAGGTTCTTTGGTGCAGGTGCATTCAGGGTCAAAACATTCCAGGTGGTTATTCGAACCTCTCTTTGGTCTAAAAGTTTTAGTCTTTCAGTCTTTCTGACATCGTCAGCATGTCTGTTGACGCGCGATGGTTGAGATCTTAAAAGTGGGTCTGGATCTGAGGCTATGTAGTCACTTTGCGTAGCACTTGCTTTTCAGGTGGAGGGTCGCTAGCCCAACCGACCCTAGGCCTGGAATCTGATTAGAGCTAGGTTTAACCTAGATACTGAGATTCCCGGGGTGGGCTCCACCTGCCACATGAGGTTGCAGCCACACTGATTGGAGTGTTTAGTTAGGGGATGACCCCATATCCAGAGGCATGTGGTCAGAAGAGCCCTCTGACTTTACAACATTCCCGGTTTCTGCAATACGCCCTCTCCAGTTTCTGCAACATGCCCTCCCTTTTCTGTTGAATTGCTACGAGATGCCCTTTGACGTCACGGCACTCCTATTTCTAGGCGTCATTCCTGGCCATGCAAGATTAGGCATGTCCAGGCAAGATTATGCAGGTACAGGCAAGATTCGGCATGTCTAGCCAAGATTTCAAGGCACCCCTTTCCCTGTTACTAGACAAAGTCATTAAAAATTTTCGTGCACGCTTTGTCTAAATCGGCATCTGTTGTGAATTTAGACAGAACCCTCTCAAAGGGTGTTTGGTAAACAAGGAATGGTTCTTGTCAATTAATAAACCTTACGGGAGAATGTCGGATTTCGAAAATTTTATGACTGAACTTTCTCGGCAAAATTAATGTGTAATAGTCGCCTTTTAGGCCTTGAAATTGCGTGTAAGGAGAGAGGATGGATGTAATAAAAACACTTACTTTTATTCTAGACAAAAATCTAGTTTTTAAACTGTTTGTTACATCTAAATGGTAAAAACAATATGTAACCCTCCCCATTAATAGGGTAATATGCATGCCTAGCCTACAGACAAATTACTCTCTAGCATTTTTTACCCTTTAGTGTTCGGTTTATTTTCCATTTTTAAAATTCCTATGCATTAAGAAACGATTGCGCATTATTTGTTTTCTACTTTTTACGCTTTTCTTGAAAAGGAGTGACTTATTTAAAGGCGGAAATGTGCCAATAACAAAACTATGGTTTCCAAGTTTCACCTTCCTGGAAAGGAGAGGGCTGTATATTTTGAAATCTAGGTTATTTGATAAATATTTTATACTTTCTTGAAAAGGGTTGACCTATTTTAGACAATGTTCAAATATTAATAGCTTCTGTTTTTCTTCTCTAGAAGGGGAGGGTACTGATTTTTCTCCTGTAACAAGGAGTCATTATTTTATACTAAATTTTCTCTTTTTTCAGGATTTTCCAATTCTTTCCCCACCCAACATGAGGTCTAGGGTCAATGATGCTATTCCCGTGCAGTGGCTGGAGATGGCTGTTTCTTCCATGCCCCCAAAACCCCAAAGCAGAAATGCTGTCCCATCTATGCTCCGCACGCAAGACGGTGAAGTCACCGAGCCTTCAAGACCTGAGGCTTATGACAGTAAAATTGCCGAACTTTCTAAGCTGCCTATGCAAGCTTCGATGCTTAAGCCATCCGGGGTCACGCTCTACCCGTCCTCTGTCCCCCATCATGCTCCTGGCTCATCAATGCAAGCTGCGATGCTTGAGCCCTCAAGGCGTGTGACAAACCGGCCCCTTGCCCCCTGTCATGTGTTGCTTGGGCATTAAAGAGCTGCGCAAGGTCTCACCCATCTAGCTGTGCAGTCTGCACCAGAGCCTGGTGTTGCCCTGTCGGCGCAACTTGAAGACGTGAATAAAATTTTTTTCAATCTAATAAAGTTGTTTTTTAGCTGTTAGAAAGCCTTTTACTCTTTACTTTTCGCTTTTCAATTTTTTGCCTATGTCTCAGGACCACGTTATAGAAATATCTAAATATTTTTTTCGCCATTTTTCATTCTAATAAAAGCTTGTCAGAGATATTAAAAAAAAATTTCGCTAGAATATTAATGTTTCCCCCCACCCCTTGTTTTAAATTTCACTGCTCCCTCCCCTCAGAGATACCTAAATATAATGTAATTTTTTTGCTTGTCAAAGAAACCGCTCTTTTCTAATCTTTCGTATCACCTTATTTTCTCTGCCTACTGCAGGCATCTTGGTTATTTATTCAACCTAATAATAATATTTTTCGCTAATTCCCAGTTTACTGTTAGAGAGCCTTTCATCTCGCCATTTCAAACTAACAATGCTATTTTTCGCTAGAATATCATAGTTTTCCCCTTTTTTTAAGGATTTGGAAATAAGACTGTTTTTTCAACTTTTTTAGCCCTTTCTTTTCACTATTTTTCGCTAAAATATTAAAGTTTCGGAATAAATCCCTACCCTGCCTAGTTTTAAAAGACACTGTCTCTCAGAAATTAGGTTGCTCTTAGCCATTTCACTATTTTTTTAACATAATAAAAGCTTTTCGCCAGAAAATTAGAGGTCTCTGAAATAAGGCTTCTTTTTACTCTTTAAGCGCCTACTCATTAGTTTTTGGAGGGACTAATCTGTGTTCCCCCCACCCCCTGTTGGCTTCACTCGTACCTAAATTTATGTAGTTTTTTTCTATCTTTTTCGCTACTTTTGTCTTTCTTTCAGGCTCCATAGCTCCTAGTTTCACCTTCCCTTAGAAATAAGGCTGTTTTTCCCCATTTTCTAACAACTACTCGCTATTTTTTGGAGTCATCTTTGCCTTCCTATAATAAGACTTTTTTTTTATTCATTCATTTTACCCTTTTGATTAAACATTAAAGACAGAAGTAGTGTAATGGGCGTGAGAGGGGCGTGAAAAAAATAACCTAATTTTTTCCCTTTTTCAGGCCGAAATTGAGTGGCTCATGGTGCAATTCATTGGAGCAGGACCCGCACCCCCAGAGGAAGCCTCCGACGAGCTATTAGCCTGGGCTGAAGAGTTTATTACCGAATGGCCAGAACCAAGTACCCCTTCGGTAAGTTTTCCATGTCTTTTTAAATTCAAAAGGGTATAGCAGTAGTTTGGGCAAACCTTTCCATGCTTCATAATGCATACAAAAGGTGCTCTATGGAAGGGGCATTCCATTTATATCAATAGAGAGGGCAAAGGACACCTTTGCATTCCAGTTTAGTAGTGGAGGGCCTACAGTTCCAAGAGGGCATAGTATCCCATCATAATTCAATGATACATTCCAATGAGTAGTGGAGTGTTACAGTTCCAAGAGGGCAGAGTACCCTTTCATAACAGTTCTCTCTTTTTCATAGGGTTATAGCTTCCAGTGAGCTAATATGCTCTTATTATTTTTCTAGGTTCACACAGCGTCATCGCAGGAGAAAATATTGCCACCGCAACCTCCATTCCGCAACAAGTGACAGGAAAGTGAACACGAGGGGGTTTAAGTGCGGGGGCGTGTCCACCTAGTGCATTTGATTTAGACAGTTTTGTGAGGGATCTCGGTCTCAGCAATGTCTTTGGACAATTTATTAGAAGAGCTACCAGCTAATGAGGTCGAGAGGGTGCTAGAAGCGCCCGCCCCTCACAGTGATATGCAACAAAGTGGAGCTGGCTCGCCCCCAGTGTTACCAGAGTTGTATTTATTAGATACCGCTTTGCGCAATATTCATGTATATAGAGCAGAGTTTTGTGACCCATTTAATTCTTTGTCATTTGGTACTACTCAAACGGACTCCATAGAAACCGCATATCTCTACGTCAGAATGATTTGGGCACTTCTCAAAACACATTTACGGGAGGCGGGAGGGCGGGATTCCTTAAAAGCATCCGTCACCTTTAAAATTAGTTTTTAAAATGCAAGTTTAGGTGTTTTGCGTGACCATCATATTCAAAGAAGAATGTAGACACTACACCAAGACCTGCATAATTTTGAGGGTGTGTTTTTGGATTGGATGGGTAAAATTTTTAATAGGATGGAAGGATAGAATGAGAATGGAAGTGGTTTATCGGTTTTATTTTTAGATAAATTAGAATTAAATATTAGTAAATTTAAAAGGGAATTTGCTTTAAGAGGTGGGGTGGGAAAGGGTAGCTTTAAAAAATATATAATATTAATTTAAAAGCCACTAAAGGTGTACAACACTTTCGTTTTGACACGGGCTTGGAGTGTTTCAAATATTCCGTCCTTGTTGCAGGACATAAGACTCCATTCCATGATTCTAGTAAAACACATTTGGATGCTTTAGCAGTAAATGGGAGAGACGGTTCTGATTTTCCAAAAGTAGATTTTAGTTGATCAAGGGGGCAGTATCCAGTAACGCTTAAAGGGATTGATATTTTGAAAAGACAAATGAACATTTAAAAGCTGGGGTAACAGTTTTACAGTTTGACGAAGAATTTTAAGACGGGGAACTTAGTGATAAAAAAAGGCGTAACTTATTCTGTAAGAGCACCGTCCATTGACTCAGTAAAACACTGGGTATGGCTTCTGTACGAACCTGCCAAAGATTCTGAATCAATTGGACATTTCTTTCCTATCTCCCATATTAGTCAGGTTTTAAGTGAGGGTATGAAAGGTCGCGAGGGTACTTGCTATTACTACCCAATGTGTCTATCAAGATTCCGTAGCAAATTAAAATAAAAAATCATTTGAGACATTGCAAGAGTCATGGGTACCAGTCTGTGGAAACGGCTTCAGGGGACAGTGCTACCTTGCGGATCAAAAGCTTTCAAAACACACTGTTGCAGAGCAACAAGGCATCATTGGACATTGAACCTGCTCTCATGGATGTGTCGGATCTGTCAAATTCGAATCATGTGAATAAACATGAAGCCATTACGATCTCTTTTTCGCATGCGTGGAGAGATTCAAGTAATACCATGCAATTGGTAGATTTTTGTGATACGTTGGGTGGAAAAGATTGTGTTAGCACAGCTATAGTTGCTCTCATTGAAACAGCAAATAGGGCGATTTCACGGCTTCGTCATACACACTATCCACTGAATCTATCACCAGAGGACGCGTTGGCTATTAAAAATTAAGACATTTTTTGGGTTTGTAAGAAAAAAAATTAATGAGGGGGATGCGAAAACCCGGGACCATGATCATTTATCCCAAGAAATTTCATCAAGGAGAAGTAATTTTCGGGAGGTTGCGCATAAATCGTGTGATTTAAATGTTAAGCAACAATACTTTTTACCAGTTTACATACACAATTCCAACTATGATTTGAAATTCATATTACCAGCGTTGGCACGATTGCAGAAAGGTGAAGTTGTAGATGGCGCATAGGTAGATGGTTCTTTTTCATATAACATCATACCGAAATCATCTTAAAAGCTGCTAGTCTTAGAATTTAAATGGAAAATAATTGGTAATGGTAATACGTGCTTGAATAAAAATCCGTTTCCTTGATTCTTTTAGTTTTTTCCTTAAACCATTAAGTTAATTGATTCAAGTACTAAAAAGCGAAGATTTTAATAGTTTCCCCCTCCTGAAACAGTACTTTCCAGATGAGGAGTTGTATGATTTATTAACGTGTAAGGGCATATACCCTTACGAGTACTACAGCTACGCCTCTAAGCTAAGTGAGGAAAAATTATCGCCCATCGCATAGTTTCATGATTCACTTCACGATCGTCAATGCTATACAGCCGATTATGAATTTGCCAAGAGGGTTTGGGCAAAGGGAGGGTGTCAAAATGGGTGGGACTACTGTAAAATGTACCTAGCTAGTGTTGTTTTGACGTTGTTGGATATTGTCTGTAAAAACTTGGATAAAATTCATGAAGAATTCGGGTTGGATTTGGGGTATTATTTTCCACTCCTAATTTGGTGATGGATTTAATTCTTAAAACCAGTGGAGCAGAAATAGGTCTGATCGCCGACGTGGATAAGCACCTCTTTGTAGAGAGATCCATGCGGGAAGGGTATATTTCCTATGGGGATCGTATCCTTGAAACCGACCCGACTGGACAACGTACCGGTGAAAAGTCGGATGCCATTTTCTTGGACATGAATTCCCTTTACCCGTCGGCAATGTCTCACTTTTATTTGCCGGATGGGATTTGCCAGTGGCTTAACGATCTTTCTGCTCCAGATTTACGCGATATTCTTACTGTTGAGGGAAATGGACCACAAGGATGGTTTTTCGAAATTTATGGTGAAATTCCTCTAGGACTTCATGAATCGGTAAAAGATTTTGTTTACCCCTACATTAATAGACCTGTGCATAGGGACTCACTGAGTCCCTACCATTTAGTATTATTAAAGAATAAAGGTATGCATTGGACACCTTAAAAAAAAAGCTAATTGCCGACTTAGAGCCGAAACGGAATATTGTTGTACACTACGTTCTTTTGCTGTGGATGCTTGCCAATGGTTTCAATGTTACAAGGATTCATAGAGACCTCTAATTTCACCAAAAACCTTGTATGAAGACGTTTGTTGACACTTTTGTCAACAAACGCTCTCAAGCAAAAGCAAAGGTCGAAAAAGAAATCTTTAAACTCATTTTAAATTTGGCCTTTGGTGAGATGTGTGAGAGTGTGCGAAACAGGAGTCGTTGTGACGTTGTGACCGACCCGAGAGAATGTGCCCGAATCATTGCGGATCCAAACTTCCTTCACATCATTCACGATCATAGACTCAAATATAATTCTCTTATAGAGAAAAAAAAAGAAATGTAGTTTAAAAAAAAAAAATTGCCGCTGGCAGTGCCATTTTAGAAATATATAAAAAAAACTCATGTTGGAGTTTTATTACAATGTATGTAAGCGCCAGTGGCCGAGGAGGGACAAGTTCAAGTTTTTTATGGAGATACCGATACTTCATTGTCGAAAGTTAAAACTAATAATTTATTGGAAGATTTGGAAATTGGAGAGTACATTAGCTCTCGGATGGACTACACAAACTGGTATGAGTCCCGCTATCCGGAACTAGTAAAACGCCAGGCCCCAAATTGTTATTAAAATTAAAATCAGAAACGGGAAGTGATTTGGTATCGCATGGTGTACTTCCTGGTCCGAAGGTGCATTGCGTAGAAACGTACTATGAGACTACCAAAAAAGTCTGCAAAGGGGTGCCTGCATACTATGTAAAGAAAAATTGCAACATGAGTGTTTATAGTAGCTGTATAGAACAAAATTTAGTTCCAAGAAAGAGTCCCATGGCCATTCACTCTTTAAAATACAAAAACTGTACAGTTGGAGTCGACAAAAATGCCACGTTCACCATATCGGACAAAGTCTATCTGCTCGAGGGTGGTGTGAGAGTACTACCACATGGCTATTATCTTACTTTAGATCGAGTTGAATGTGTAAGTTATAGAAAGCAACTAGGTCTGGAGAAAGCTCTATAGTTGTGTGAGGGGGAGGGAGGGCCGTCTGTTGGGGGAGGGGGGCCGTTTTTTCCGTCAACAGATTAACCTTGCCTTTTTTATATCTAGTCGTTTTTCCGTCACAAGCTCGGTACTGCCCTTTTTATTTAGTCATTTAAATTTATTAAATTTCATTACGCAAAGCGGTAGTTTTCAAGTGTTTATATTTGTTGTGTTTTTACTTGTTGTTAGTAGCCCGCCGCGGAACCTTCCGGGCGTCACAGGTACCGTCTGCTACACGCCGCGGTACCTACCTTTGCGTACTCTGGAGAAGCGTTCGCCCCTCCGACCGGCATATTATTTAAAATGTTTATGTTGTAAATATATTTTTATGTTGTATATATGTGAGTTAAAGAAACCATGCATTCTATTTCATCTTGAATATTTATTCAACAGACTGAGGTTAGAATACGTAGGTTGCATTTTGGAAGTGGAAAAGTACGTATCAATTTAAAATACCCTTCAGATCATTTCTTTGCGGACTGTCCATGTCTGGTAAAACGAAATTTTTAACAAAAATCATTCAAAACCGTAATAAAATGTTTTTAGAAAATCTGAAAAATATCTATTATTGCTATAGTATATGAAGATGGATCCAAGTATAAAATTCACACAAGGACGTTTTTACTAGTATTGCACCAAACTCGTGGTTGATTACTGACGATTTAGCTGAATCTATTGAAGAATGGTCACAGGAAATGTTACAACTGTTTACTGTCCGGTATCATCACGAAAAAATTTCTGTAACTATTGTTCTCCATAATCTTTTTCATCAGAGTAAATGTATGAGAACACTTGCTTTGAATTGTACATACTATATCATCTATAGAGTTGTTCGCGATTCATGTTCTCTTATTACTCTAAACAAACAAATTTATCCTGGTGAACCTAAATTGTTACTTTCCGCATACAATCAAGCAACTAATAAACCTTATGGTTACATATTATTAGACCTAAAACAAAACACGCCCGAAGAGTTGTGTGTAGTCACTGATATTTTCGAGAATGAAATTACTGTATATCTACCCGCGAATAGTAAAAAGGTCATTATTCGCAATCATGACATTGAAGAAGCTACATGAAAACCGACATTTATTTTCCTTGATAGCCAATTCAAAACCAAGACTTAGAAAAGTAATTCTCAAGCATTGTGTTGACAAGGAACTTATTAATCTCTTGTCGAGGCTTTGTTTAAATTTAACACCGGGTAATGTTTACCTGTCAGATAGAGTTAAGCAGCAGACAAGGCAACATCAATCACTTGTACGTGCTCTAGCTTGCAAAAAGAAAACAAATTGTAATAGAAAACGTCTTGTTCAAGCGGGTGGTAATTTCTTTTCAGTGTTACTACCGATAATCGCCGAACTTGTAAAGACTATTGTCTAGAAATGGCCAAACCCTATAAATTGACACCAATTGAACGTGCTATTTCACCCAAAAAGCACTTTGAAGATAATCCTGATAATTTTTTTAATAATAAAACAATTGCTGAAGATGAAAAATTAATTTTGCTTCAAAATGCCCTTCGTCGTGTCAACAAACATAAACCTTATCGTGAAAAATCGCTTAAAGTCAATGTCATTGATCAACCTTTTGAAAACAGTGAATTAACAAATTCACTTTTACGGTCTGTTTGAATTTTTTTATATGAATCTTGTTTAAAGATGGATCAAGGGCTTTAGCAACCTAATTGTATCTCTTTGACTGCAATGGAACTGCATATGCATATCGACTAAAACACTTATTGCGCGTAAAATATACTTGTACGGTTTATTATAACGTCTTTTAATCGCATCTAGAGTCAAAAGATCTGCTTGTAATAAATGTCGAGGGTAAAAGGCCTTAGTTTTTCTATAGTGATTACCATAAACCCTAGGATTTCGATGAACAGCATAACTGGATTCGTTTTGTTAATACTCTTTTGCTAGCTTCTTTTTAATTCCGATGACCCGAACAAGTTCAGAGGGAGAATTTAAACTTCCTGGTTCTCCAATAATTTCATAAACACCTTACAAAATTTGATCCATTTCTACCGTAACCGTCCGCCACCCTTTTGTATACTACCGGGTGAATCAGCACGTCCTCGCTTTTGTCTAGTTACCGGTGTCCAAATCACCACTAGTTGTACTTTCCAAGAAAGATTTAAAATCATATTTTACCTTTAATAAACTATTTTCTCTTAGTTTCTTTATAATTTTCTTATTACCGATAAGACTTTTAGGAAAATTTGACGACTTTAAAAAATTACATAAATGCCCACCAAATGATTTGACTCTTTTATGATGCGCAATTATATCCAATTATAAATCAATTCCAATGTAAGACTTGTCGTGGATTTTAACTTGCTTGTCTTTCTCATCAATTTGTATATTTTCAGCGATACGCGTTGATAGTCTCTCACTTAGTTCACAACAAGATTGAGACAACAAGTCTACAACACTTGTTAATAACTCTTTCCTTTTCGGTGGTTTATCTTGTCAGTGTTACCTAAGTTGATGTTTCAAAATGTATTTTAAAATTCTTTTTCTTTTGAAACGTATGACTTAGGATATTTTAGTAGTATTGTGTCATGCTTTATCTAGTCAGTGTTATCTCTGGTAACGTTTCAAAGTGCATTTTGGAATTTTTTCGTTTGAAACGTCTGACTTGTATTTTTATAAAAAATATTTTTTTTATAAAAATATATTTTTAGTGTTGTATCGTTATACTTCTTGTCAGTGTTACCTCTATTGGTGTTTCAAGGGGTATTTCAAAATATGTTTCGTTGGAGACCTGCGATTTAGGATATTTTTGTAGTGTTGTGTCCTGATTTTTCTTGTCAGTGTTAACTCTGTTGACGTTTTAAAGGGCATTTTTGAATTTTTTCCGTTTGAAACGTATGCTTTGAAATATTTTTATAGTGTTATATCGTGGTCTATCTTGTCAGTCTATTGATGTTTCAGAGAGTATTTTGGAATTGTTCTCGTCTTAAACGTAAGACTTTAAAAGGATATTTTTTGTAGTGTTGTGTCATGGATTATCTTCTCAGTGTTACTTTCAGTTGATGTTTCAAAATACATGTTGGAATTTCTTCGTTTGAAATGTATGACTCAGGATATTTTTGTAATGTTGTATCGTGAATTTTTCTGTCAGTGTTACTTCCGTTGATATTTCAAGGTATATTTTGGAATATTTCCGTTTGGAACATATGACAGGATATTTTTGTAGTTTTGTGTCATGGTTTATCTTATCAGGGTTACTTCTATTGATGCTTCAAAGCGCATTTTGGATTTTTTTTTTCGTTTGAGATGTACGACTTAAAATATTTTTGTAGTGTTGTGTCATAATTTATCTTGTGAGTGTGACCTCTGTTGATGTTTCAAAGTGCATTTTGGAATTTTCAAACATAACTTATGATAACGTGTACTAATACTTATATCATTTACGTGATTTTTATATATTAAGCATATATCATTTGAAACGTATGACTTAGGATATTTTTCGAGTGCTGTTTCATAGTGTATCTTGTCGGTGTTACCTCTATTGATCTTGTAAAGTTCAATTTTGGAATGTTTTACGTTTGAAGTATATGAATTAGGACACTACTTTTTGTAGTGTTGTGTTGTGGTTCTATCTTATCAGTGTTATCTCTGTTGATGTTTCAAAGAGCATTTTGTAATTTTTTTTGTTTGAAATGTATGGCTTAGGATATTTGTTTAGAGCTGTGTCATGGTTTATCTTGTCAGTCTTATCTCTGCTAATGTTTCAAAGTGCATTTTGGAATTTTTCCATTTGAAACACATGACTTAGGATATTTTTGTAGTGTTGTATCGTGATTTATATTGTCAGTGTTACATCTGTTGATGTTTCAAAGCGCATCTTGGAATTTTTCCGTTTGGAACGTATGGCTTAGAAATTTTTTTGCAGTGCTGTCTCGTGGTTTATCTTGTCAATGTTACCCCTGTTTGTGTTTCAAAGTGCATTTGGAATTATTTACATCTGAAAAGTAAGACTTAGGCTATCTTTGTGGTGTTGTGTTGTGGCTTATATTGTCAGTGTTACCTCTGTTGATGTTTCAAAGTGCATTTTGACTAAGGGTAATTTTTGTAGTGCCATGCCATGCTTTATCTTGTTAGTGTTATCTCTGCTGATGTTTCAAAGTTCATTTTAGAATTTTTTCGTTTGAAATATATGACTTAGGATATTTTTTAGTATTATCTCTTGGTTTAAATTGCCAGTGTTACCTAAGTTTATGTTTCAAAGTGTATTTGGAATTTTTATACATTTGAAATGTATGACTTGGGATGTTTTTGTAGTGTTGTGTCGTGGTTTATCTTGTCAGTATTACCTCTGTTAATATTTAAAAGGACATTTTTGAATTTTTTTGTTTGAAAATTCGGAATGTTTCCCACATCCAGGGTACCCACAGCCAGCCTGCCGTACCCTGGCTACCTACAGTAAACTTTTTGTCTTTTTACGTAGGTTATACTATGTTAACTGTTTTTCAGCTAGGTTTGTTTAAATTCAGTAGGCATGCGGGCAAGCCTTATTCTTTGGTACAAATGCAGTAAAAAGATATCTTTATTGCAGTATTTTTATCCATCATAGCTTAGTTTGAAACTATTAGCGCGATCGCTTCTGGTAACACGTCTAGAAGTGTAGACGGGTTAACCTGAAAGATGTCTATTTCCTAGAGTTCACTATTACACATCAAAAACAGGGGTCAGGGGTGCTTAGAATCAACCTCATCTTCAGGACAGTTATAAGTTCCTTTAAAATTAGGGACATTAAAATTCTTCTAAATTGAATGTAACAAAACCACTAGGAATTTATCAAGTAGTTGAGTTTACTATACTCAAATGTGCTTTTATTAAATTGTTTGGTACTCAGCAAGCAACTACAGTGCTTGGAGTTTATCAAATAACTGAGTTTGTTGTACTCACTGAGTACAAATAACTGAGTTTGCTCTTATTAAATTCTTTTATACTCAGTCAACAACTCAGACACTCGGTAATTATTAACAACCTGATTTTGTAGCACTCAAAAGTGTTTTTTGATACGCAGTTTAAAACTAAAACGGTCGGAAGATACCAACTAGTTGATTTTGTTGTATTCAAAAGTGTTTAAATTAAATTTTTGATACGGAGTCAGCAGCTAAAAGATTTGGAATACCAACTAGCTGAGTTTGTTGTACTCAAAAGCGCTTTAATTAATTTTTGATGAAAAAATCCTGTTCATAAATCTCTGACCATTAAAAAAGATCTGTTTCCGTTTTTCTTACTCCTTCACACATTCCTAATGAAAATCTAAGACCGAATTCATATGAAAAAAATAAATTTATTGCAAATATAAAAACAAAACGTTCTTATAAGTGCCATCAGTAGCGAGATTTGGCATAAATTCATAAATGGGAGTTCTTCCAGAACAATGATGAATTCTTGTGTGCCATATTTCTTTTATGCGAATCTTCTCTATCACTTCTCAAAGAATGGGATGAATTCCCTATCGGGGGGCCCTGCTTTTCTTGATCTTTTATTTTCCTCTTCGTGATCTCTTTCTAATTTACTGTAACTCCTTTCCTAAACCATAGTTATGCTTTTGAGATTTCATGGGGATGTAAGGCCGCCCTTTCTTCCACTAGTTTCTTACTTGATAATCTAAAACTGATTTTCTCTTGATTTTTGTTTATTTTATTTCATTCAATAATCACTCGGTCAATAAATCCCAGTCGGTTCAAATGTAATATAGTACTCCACAAGCTTTTATTATAGTCAAACGTGTTATAGTGCACTTTCCATTAATAACAGTTAATTTCTTCATGCTCCTCAGCAGAGGCGTAGATTGGGAGGGGAAAGGGAGGGGGGCAGTTGCCCCATAGTAGTGTGGAGAAAAAATTATTATATAGCACATGCTCCTTGTATATCTGAAAGTAGACCCCTCCTTCCCCCCAATGAGAATGTTGTGGATTCGCCCCTGCTCCTCAGTCAATAACTGAAGTTTACATTCAAATATAACTCCACAAGATGATGATTTCAATCCAATAAATTTAGTGTCATATACTCCAATCTTCTTGGAAGTTATCGATGTAGTATCTAGAACAAAAATAGAATATAACATAACCAAATTGTTGTTACAAGTACAAATAATCCCTTTTGAGAATTAAAAGAAAAAATTAAGATCGTTTTCACCCCACCCCCTCCACCCAAATAAATTTTCGACTTTACGCTCGGATTACACATCTTTTTTATCCCTCCCCCCACAAAAAAAATTTCTTTCTGACTTCATGCATATCCAAACACCATGCAATACTTTTTGCCAACAGTTTTCGTAACATCATTTCAGAAAAAATTCTTTTCTTGGGACTTTCAGATTTAGGTTTTTTCCTCTTTTTAGGGGTTGTGTCGTGTCTGAAGCTTATTATTTGAGGGTAACGGCCTTTACAGATGGTACAAATGCCGTAAAAGTATATTTCTATTTCATTATTTTCATCCATCATAGCTTAGTTTGAAACTATCGGTGCAATTTCTTCTGGTAACAAGTCTAGAAATGAAGACGGGTTAAGCTTAAAATGTCTATTTCATAGAGTACACTATTACACATACACAAATGTCCTATGATATAGCATCTTTTTATGTGTCGCATGAACTTATATCAATCAGGAATTTCCCTTGGTATCCACTGTGCGTAGAATCAAACCTCATCTTCAGGACAGTTATAAGTTTCTTTAAAATTGGGGATTGAGGACACTTAAATTCTTCTAAATTGAATGTAACAAAACCGTTCGGAATTTATCAACTAGCTGAGTTTGTTGTACTTAAAAGTACTTATATTCGATTTTTTGGTATGGAGCCAGCAACTAAAACACTCTGAATTTATAAACCAGATGAGTTTGTTGTACTCGAAAGTGCTTTTATTAAAGTCTTGATACTCAATCGGCAACTAAAACATTCAGACTTTACCAACTAGCAGAGATTGTTGTAATCAAAAGTGCTTTTATTAAAATTTTCATACTCATTCAGTAACTAAAACACTTGAAATTTACCAACTAGCTGACTGTGTTGCATTGAAAAGTGGTTTTATTAAATTTTTGATACCCATTCATCAGTGTATTTTTGTTCAATCTAAGTTTTGGGAAATATGGTCAATGTATATATCTTTTTAAGTATCAATGCTAATTTTAACTGCAAAGAATAATGTGACTAAAAGCCAACCAGAAACAGAATGTTTCTATTTTAGCGGCACATTGTGTTTAGAAAACGAGTAAGAAAACTATTAACCTCTTACTTAACAAAAAAGAATTATGTGTATATATTATTGTATGATTTTTTTCCCCTTATGTATGCAACCACTTATGCTGCATTTGTATATTAATATCGAGAATTTTTTTTAAGCTACAGACCTAGTTTATTTTACAATCAACTTTTGTTTCAGTTTTGCTGATATCAACGAAATTTTGATGCAACTTCAACCAAGTTTTGGTTCATTTATTTTTGCCGATATCAACCAATTTCTGATGTATTGCAAGAGCTTGTTGTTAGCAAATCCCAAGACAAATTTCGTTGTATCCAGGAACTAAAGTTTGAACTTGTTCGAAATCAGCGTCAGTAGCATGCAGTAATTAGTGAGAATTTAACAACCAAATGAATGACTGACAAGTAAGATCAAATCAGTTTTATCCTAGGCCTAATATGTATAAAAAAAAATTTACAGCCTAAATGGCATTCATTAAGTTAAAGAAAATTTAATATGTTGTGTTTGAGTGAAATCTGTGGTAACAAACAAAATTGTTATGTATAATTTATCCACGGCATTTCTAACCCCTTAAGATAAGTTTTAAATCAACCAGATTATCCAATTAAATAAAAATTATTAATGGGAACTAAATTTAAACACAAATTAATCAAATAGTTTCAAATATAACTTTAAATCTAGTTAAGTAAAGACACTGATATAAATGCATAAGCCATTGTTGAAGTCAAATTAAAAGAAAAGATGCATGTTAGAAAAAGGTTTGAAAAGAGAAATTTATTGTCTTCAAGGCAAAATGAAAAAGAGAGAAAAGAGTATAACAAGGATAAATCCCAAAAGCGATACAATTGAAAGCAGACATGGCATGACATTTGGCGATGAAAAATAAATAACCCTAAAGTAACCAAGTGAGGTTGCATGCACAGAATGACCTATAAATAATGGCAGAATAAGAAGCATATTCAAATAATTGAAATCTGATGTTCCAAAAGTAATATCTTTAGAGTTTGGGACAACTCTTGCTAAAGCAGGAAGTACAGTGATAATCATCTATTTAAGCAGAAATAATGTAATATGAAATAAAAAATTTATAACGCGAAAAAAAACAAATTGCTAAGTCTCGAAATACCAATGCTTTACTGAGATAAGAGAAAACATCCGTTATTTGAGGTTTTAAATGAAAATTGCTACTAAACATTTTTGTGGCGAAATATGTAAATTGTTGGGTTTTGGTGTGGTTGATTCAAAGTATATAATAATAGATTTTTGGGACCGAGGACGCACTAAACTATTTGCCGGGGTTTTTTAAAAAACATTTGATTTTTAGAAATACTTTGGAATATTGTTGGAAAATTGTAAGTGTTCAAATGTTGTGTTGTACTTTATCGCAGATTGCTTATAATTGTTGATTACCTGGGACCAGGAGTCCCCATGGCATATATACATCCAGACTGTGTATTTTGGCGGCATAAATATAAGTATTATATTATAACCAACCTCTTTACAACCTTATTTAAGCTTTTCGATTAATTCCCAGTTGGTGCACTCAAGATAATTTTTCAGTCCAAGGCCTAAGGCATGCTACCGAGATTTACTCGCCTTAGGGCCGTAATTATACCAGTACTCTCCCATCACGGCTTCCAATGACGCAGATAGGGAAATTAGCATTGAATTTCTAGGACATGCCCTGGCAAGATTCCCGTCCTGGCAAGATTCCCATCCCTGGCAAAATTCCTGTCCTGGTAAGATTTCCACCCCTGGCAAGATTCCCGGGTGCTATGACACTATATAATTAATTGGAGTATGGTCGGGATAATAGAAAATTAATAATAACAAGTGGAGCTTCTAGCCCCTCGTACCTGTTTTTAGCGGACGGCTGGCAAGATTACGAGCGCATGAGTAGAAAGGGGGGTCCGACTCGTGACATTACCACGTGGTTTATGGTTTTCTCAGTGAGAATGAAAAAACAGGAATTTTCTCACTTGAAAAAACATGAATTTTCTCACATTTATGGTTGTTTTCTTGGATGGTTATGTGTGTTGGTCAATTTATTTGATGTTTTTCATGGATGTCAACAGCAATTCATGTCTGTTTTTATGGTTTTTGTCAGTGAGAATGAAAAAACAGGAACTTTCTCACATTTATGGATGTCAACAGCAATTTATGTCTGTTTTATGGTTCGTTGTCAGTGAGAATGAAAAAACAGGAACTTTCTCAAATTTATGGATGTCAACAGCAATTCATGTTCCTGTTTTATGTCTGTTCGTTGTCAGTGAGAATGAAAAAACAGGAACTTTCTCACATTTATGGATGTCAACAGCAATTTATGTCTGTTTTATTTCTGTTAGTTGTCAGTGAGAATGAAAAAACAGGAACTTTCTCACATTTATGGATGTCAACAGCAATTTATGTTCCTGTTTTATGGTTTTTGTC
>NC_142795.1:46860274-46916080 GCF_049724085.1 Artemia sp. Qi Xiang Cuo
TTTTCAATTGGTTTATCTTGTCAATGTTACCTCTGTTGATGTTTCAAATTGCATTTGGGAATTTTTTGTTTGAAACGTGTGACTTGGGATATATTTGTAGTGCTGTTTCATGGCTTATCTTGTCAGTGTTACCTCTGCTAATGTTTCAAAGTGCATTTTGAATTTTTTTCGTCTGAAACGTATGAATCAGGATATTTTTCTAATGTTGTATCGTGATTTATCTTGTCAGTGTTTCCTCTGCTGATGTTTCAAATTCCAGTTGGGAAATTTTTTTGTTTGAAACGTATGACTTAGGATATTTTTTTTGTACTGATGTATCATAGTGTATCTTGTCAAAGTTACCTTTGTTGATGTTTCAAAGTGCATTTTGGAATTTTTTCATTTGAAATATATAACTTGGGATATTTTCTAGTGTTGTGTTGTGGTTTATCTTGTCAGTTACCTCTGTTTATGTTTCAAAGTGCCTATTTAACCAAGTCCAATGAAACAATTAACCGAAAAGACTAAAAATAAATTTGGAGAATATTTTGGAATTTTGTAAAATGTTGGTAAGGTCTTAGTAAAGTTAACTTCAACAAATTTGATCTTGCATGTAACTAAAATATTCCATTATCATTTAATACAGTTTTTCTTAGCTTCAAAAGGATTTTACATCATTTCACAGAATCAAGAAACAATTTCATTTGAAACGTACGACTTCGGATATTTTTTGTAGTGTTGTGCCGTGTAATATCTTGTCAGTGTTACCTCTGTTGATGTTTCAAAGTGCATTTTGGAATTTTCTCGTTTGAAACGTATGATTTAGGATATTTATTTAGTTTTGTGTAGTGGTTTGTCTTGTCAGTGTTACCTCAGTTGATTATTCAAAGTGTATTTTGGAATTTTTTTGTTTGTGAGGTGTGACTTAGGATATTTTTGTAGTGTTGTCTCGTGGTTTATCTTGTCAGTGTTAGATCTGTTGATGATTCAAAGTGCTTTTTAGAATTTTTTTTTTTGAAACGTATGACTTAGGAAATTGTTTTTTTGTAGTGTTGTATCATGTTTTTTATAGTGATGTATTGTGGTCCATCTTGCCAGTGTTTTCTCTATTGATGTTTCAATGTGCATTTTGGAATTTTTTCGTTTGAAACGTATGACTTAGGATATTTTTGTAGTGTTGTTTTCTTGTTTATCTCGAAAGTATTACCTCCGTTTATCTTTCAAAGAGCATTTTCGAAGTTTTTTCGTTTGAAACGTATGACTTAGGATTTTTTTGTAGTGTTGTGTCGTGATTTATCTTGTCCGTATTGCCCCTGCTGATATTTCTAAGTATATTTTGGAATTTTTTTATTGGAAACGTATCACTTAAGATATTTTTTATAGTGCTGTCTCATGGTTTATTTTTTAGTGTTACCTCTATTGATGCTTGAAAGTGCATTTTGAAATTGTTTACGTTTGAAATGTATGACTTAGGATAATTTTGTAGTGTTGTGTTGGGGTTTATCTTGTCAGTGTTACCTCTGTTGATGTTTCAAAGTGCATTTTGGAATTTTTCCTTTAAAATATAGGACAATTTCCTATACCCAGGGTACCCGCAGCCAACCTGCCGTACCGCGGCTACCTACAGTAATCTTTGTTTCTTATTCCCTAGGTTAATTTATGTTAACTGTTATTAAACTAGGATCGTTTGGGTTCAGTAAGCGCGCATGGAGTCTTGATTATGTGAAATGTAAAAAATCCTTTTGGTGCTAAAAACAACCTGTATTTATCGATAATGAAATATTAGTTACACGTAAAGATCAGATTTATTGAAGTCCACTTTACTAAGACCTTACCAACATTTTCCAAAAACGCAGAATATTCTCCAAGTTTCTTTTTAATGTTTTTGGTTGATTGTTTCATTGGACTTGGTTTAATAGGCCTCTGAACAGTCTATGCAAAATAATATTTACTGAAATCAACTTTACTAAGACCTTACCAATATTTTCTAAAAACTAAAAGATTCTCCAATTACTTTTTAATATTTTCGGTTGATTGTTTCATTGGACTTAGTTAAATGGGCTTCTGAACAGTCTATGCAAAATCAGATTTTTTGAAGCCAACTTTACTAAGACCTTACCAACATTTTCTAAAAACCTAGAATTTTCTCCAATATCCTTTTAATCTTTTCGGCTGTTTCTTCATTGGACTTGGTCAAATAGGCCTCTGAACAATCTATGCCAAATCGGATTTATTGAAGCCGACTTTACTAAGACCATACCAACATTTTTCAAAAACCCAGTGTTGTGTTCAATGAGAGACATTTGTTTAAATCAGTTTATTGAAGCCAACCGACCTGCAACACAAAACAACAAGCGTAAGCACATAGCAAGCAATACAATGAGAGCATTACAGGCGGCAAAAGCATATCATAACAAAGGTAAGAATAAAACATCTTCCTTCAAATAAAAAAAAAAAAAAAACAAATAACAAAAAAAAAAAAAAAAAACTCTTCTGAAGCATCATAATCACTATCGTAAATAAACATAGTTCCATTTAGTTATTCACAGATCGAAAATCTGTCTACACTTTCTGCCTACACTGGTTTCTTTCATGAACCCTAATGATCTCTTTTCTAGATATTACCTTGGGATGCAACTGGGTAGTTGGTAGAATCGACCTCAGAGTCCTGCTCATGAGCAGTTGAGCCGGTGATGCAGATCCACTGGTTGAAGTACTCATCTACTCAAGAAGACCAAGATGAGGATCCGAATTGGAGTCAACTGCTTTCTGCATGATTCTTTTCGCAATGTCTACTGCCTTTTCTATATGTCCATTCGATTGTGGGAAGTTCGGGCTTGATGTACAGAGCTGGATGTCGTACAGTTGCAGAAAACTAAGGAACTCACAGGATGAGAACTGCGGCCCATTTTTTGACCAAATCTTCAATGGTATGCCATATCTAGCAAAATGTGACTTGAGTTTGGTGATGATTTCCAACATAGTTGTGCAGTTCAACTTGTCAATCTTGATGAACCGGCTATAGTAGTCACCAGTAATGAGGTAATTTCTGCCCTCCAATTGACAAAAGTGTACACCAATAGCTTCCCATGGGCCTTCTGGTAGTGGAGTAGAAAGCAAAGACTCTCTGGGGTTGTTTGGTGCATATTTCCCACACGATTCGCAGCTCTTTACAAACTCTTCTATTTCATGGTTCATTCCAGGCCAGAAAACGTTCGCGCTCTCTGTTTGGTTTTTTCCATGCCCCTGTGGGATGCATGCAGTTGCTGGAGAATGTTTGGCTGGATGGCTAAAGGAATGACCATTCGATCAGCCTTCAAGATGATGCCATCGACAACCGCTAGCTCTTCTCTGAAATTCCAGTATGGGATAACAGGTCTTGGACAAGACTTTCTGACAACAGGCCACCCTTCCTGGATCACTTTGATGAGGGTTTGCATGACTGGATCTCGCTGATTTTCTTTTCGGATTTGCTCCATTTTTGTATCACTAACAGGTATGTGCTTAACAAACGAGTTTACATGAAATTCGATCTCATTTTGAAAATCGTTGTTTTCTTCAGATGTGTGCAGTCTTGACAGGGCATCAGCTACTGGGATATCTTTGTCTCTAATGTAGTGAACCTTCAAATCGTACGGCTGTATCTGAAGCGTCATCCTTTGCAGCCTTGGTGGTGCCCGAGACAAAGGCTTTGATAGAGTGGTTTCCAATGGCTTGTGATCTGTGTACAGCTTGACTTTTCGGCCATAAATGTATTGGTGAAATTTCCGACCGCCTAACATGACTACGTACAGCTCCTTCTCGATCTGTGAGTAGCGCTGTTCTGTCTCATTCAATGCTTTTGAGGCAAATGCTACAATCTGTCCGTGAGTTAAAAGCTCTGCCCCAAGGCCATCTTTTGACGCATCTGTTTTCAACTCTACTTCCTTACTTTGAGCATCGAATGCAGCTAGGTTCTGACAAATAGAAACCTTGATCTTCTCCATCTCTGATTTGTGAGCATCTGTCCACTGGAATGTATCCTGCTTTCCTAACTCTCTTAATGAGTGGTTCAAAGTCGAGAGATTTGGAATGTAACTAGACAGGAAATTGACCATTCCTAAAAACGTCATGAGCTCCTCCTGGCTTGTAGCACATGGCATTTCCTTTATAGCCTGAACCTTCCTTGGATCCGGCTTTATGCCTTCAGCTGTGATGACATGGCCAAAATAAGGGATACTGTGAGCATCAAATATACATTTCTCAGGGTTGAATTTCACTCCTTCCTTTCTGGCCCTCTCTAGCACGCATAAAAGGTTTCTATCATGCTCGTCATCTTTACCAGATACTATTATGTCATCCACAATCACACCTAGACCTTCTAGATTGTTGAACGTTTCCTCCATTTTCTGTTGGAATATGTCCTGAGCACACACAATCCCAAAAGGCATTCTCATGTATCAATATCTTCCAAACGATGTATTGAAAGTTGTCATCAATGACGATGGTTCTGACAGTTTGAGCATCCAAGACCCAGACTTTGCATCTAGCTTAGTAAACCTGTTGTGACCATGAAGCTGCGCACCTATGTCTTCAAAAGTTGGCATGGGGTAATAGGGTCATTGTATAGCATTATTTAGATCCCTTGGATCTAAACACAAACGCAGAGACCCATCTTTTTTTTCAATGGTGACAATTGAGTTTATCCACTCAGTACGAGTTGTAACTTTCTGTATAATACCCTGTTTTTCCAGCTGTTCTAACTCGCTTTTTAGCTTGTCATGAAGGGCAAATGGTATACGTCTTACTGGATGTACAGTTGGCACAGCATCTGGCTTCAGATGTATGGTGCACTCACCTTGCAGTTCGCCTATGCCAGTGAAGACGTCAGCAAAGTCTGTTTTTACCTTCTGGATGAACAGCGTTTCCTGATTTTGCTCAACAGTTCCTGCCACTTTCACAAGACCCATGTCGACGCATGCTTCATAGCCAAGTATTGGAATGGCCTTGGTTTTTACAACAAAGAATTCATATCTACCTGTGGTAGCCTCGTTGTATGTGCATGACAGCATACATATCCTGATTACTGGGATTCTCGTACCTCCGTATGTAACAAGAATATGCTTGGTCTTATTCAATTCAGGTCTAGGGACAATTTTCTGAAACAGATCAACTGGCATGACATTGGCTTCTGCTCCAGTATCGATTTTAAACTTAATGTTCGATTCCTGTTTGTTCACGATGATTTCTGCAGTCGGTTGGCTTCCTTTTATATTTCCGACGGATCCCACAAAGAGTGTATTGATGAATACTTGGTCGATCTGAGATGCATTTCCACTTTCAACAGCATGCACTGGTTTGCTTCTGCAAACTCTGGCAAAGTGATTTGAGCGTCCACAACTTGAACAAATTTTTCATTTTGCTGGGCACCTGTGATTTGGATCATATTGCCCTCCACAGAAGTAGCACTGCTTAGGCTGCGAAGCATATTCTGACTGGTGTTGCTTCCTTTTATGTAGACTATCGTTCTCCTGTTTGATATTCACATTTTTTGAAACATCTGCCATTGTTGAGAGCTGTGCCTGGGTTGTCTCATGGGCTCTAGCAATTTCTATGGCTTTTGAAAGTACTAATTTACCACCTTCTGACAAAAGTTTCTCCCGAATTTTTGGTGATAAGATTCCACAAACACGTCTGTCTCTTACCATATCATTAATCGTTGTTACTGGGTAATCACAGTCCTTAACCAACATGCGGAGGGCTGTTATATACTGTTCCACTGATTCATGCACACTTTGGTCTCGTTTGTGAAACTTGTACCAGGCAAAGACTGGGTTGATAGATGGTGAAGTGTGTTCCTTGAAATTTTCTAGGTAACAAGCAATTTTATTTGTCTCTTCTGCCTGCAATGTCCAAGTACTGTATACGTCTCGACCTTTTTCACCAAGCCACAGAAGTAGATATGCACACTGTTGCTTTTCAGTTTTTCCACTTAAAGGGCCTGTGAACATTAGCCGCACATGTTGTTCAAATTTTTTTCCATGACTCATGACTGGCTGCTTCCCAGTTAAAACGTGGTAAAAGCGTAGAGTTGTCCATCTTGACAATTTTTCTGACACCGTGTTGTGGTCAATGGGGGACCTCTTTGTAAATAAGTTTATTGAATCTAACCAACCTCAACCACACAACAACAATAAAAAGCACACAACACTCAAATCAATTAGAGCATTAAAGGTGTCACAAGCATATCATAACAAAGGTAAGCATACAACACCCAGAATATTCTCCAAATTTCTTTTTAATCTTTTCAGTTGATTTTTTCATTGGACTTGTCAAATAGACCTCTGAAAAGTCTATGCAAAATCAGATTTATTGAAGCAAACTTGAATAAGACCTTACCAACGTTTTCCCAAAAAACTATAATATTCTCCAATTTCTTTTTGATCTTTTCAGATGATTATTTCATTGGACTTGGTTAAATATGCCTCTTAACAGTCTGTGCAAAATTAGATTTATTGAAGTCAACTTTTCTAAGACCTTACCAACATTTTCCAAAAACTCAGAATATTCTCCAAATTTGTTTTTAACCTTGTCGGTTGATTGTTTCATTGGACTTGGTCAAATATGCCTCTGAACAGTCTATGCAAAATCAGATTTATTGAAGACAACTTTACTAATACCTTACCAACACTTTTTTTATACCAAGAAGATTCTCCAAATTTCCTTTTAATCATTTCGATTGATTGTTTCATTGGACTTGGTTAAATAGGCCTCTGAACAATCTAAGCAAAATTAGATTTATTGAAGTCAACTTTAGCAAGACCTTACCAAGATTTTCCAGAAACCCAGAATATTCCCCAATTTCTTTTTAATCTTTTAGGTTGTTTGTTTAATTGGACTTTTTTAAATAGGCCCCTGAAGAGTCTATGCAAAATCAAATTTACTGAAGCAAACTTTTTCAAAGACCTTTCCAACATTTTCTAAAAACCAAGAAGAATTTCTTTTTAATATTTTCGGTTGTTTGTTTCCTTGGACTTATTCAATTAGGCTTCTGAACAGTCTATACAAAATCAGATTTATTGAAGTCATCTTTACTAAGACCTTACCAAACTTTTCCAAAATATTGGAATATTTTCCAAGTTTCTTTTAATGTTTTTGGTTGATTGTTTCACTGGACTTGGTCAAATATGCATCTGAACAGTTTATACTAAATCAGATTTATTGAAGTCAACTTTACTAAGACCTTACCAACATTTTGCAAAAACCAAGAATATTCTCCAAGTTTCTTATTAATCTTTTCGGTTTATTTTTTCATTGGACTTGGTCAAATAGGCTTGTTAAATAGGCCTATGAAAAGTCTATACAAAATCAGATTTACTCAAGCCTACTTTACTAGGACCTTACTAGCATTTTGTACAAACCCAGAATATTCTCCAATTTCTTTTCAATCTTTTCGGTTGCTTGTTTCATTGGACTTAGTCAAATAGGCATCTGAACAGTCTATGCAACATTATATTTATTGAAGTCAACTATACTAAGACCTTACCCTCATTATCCAAAAAAAAACACAATATTTTCCAAATTTCTTTTTAATCTTTTCAGTTTATCGTCTCATTGGACTTGGCCAAATAGGCTTCTGAATATTCCGTGCAAAACCAGATTTATTGAAGCCAACTTTACTAAGACATTACCAACATTTTCTAAGAACCAAGAAGATTCTCCAATTTCTTTTTAATCTTTTCAGATAATTGTTTCATTGGACTTGTTCAATTAGGCCTCTGAACAGTCTATGCCAAATCAGATTTATTGAAGCCGACTTTGCTAAGACCATATCAACATTTTTCAAAAACCCAGAATATTCTCCAAATTTCTTTTTAATCTTTTCGGTTGATTTTTTCATTGGACTTGGTAAAATAGACCTCTGAAAAGTCTATGCAAAATCAGATTTATTGAAGCAAACTTTACTGATACCTTACCATCGTTTTCCCCAAAAACCATAATATTCTCCAATTTGTCTTTAATCTTTTCATATGATTATTTCATTGGACTTGGTTAAATATGCCTCTTAACAGTCTATGCAAAATTAGATTTATTGAAGTCAACTTTTCTAAGACCTTACTAACATTTTCCAAAAACTCAGAATATTCTCCAAATTTGGTTTTTAACCTTTTCGGTTTGTTGTTTCATTGAACTTGGTCAAATATACCTCTGAACAGTCTATGCAAAATCAGATTTATTTGAAGACAACTTAACTAATACCTTACCAACATTTTTTTTATACCAAGAAGATTGTCCAAATTTCCTTTTAATCTTTTCGGTTGATTGTTTCATTGGACTTGGTTAAATAATCCTCTGAACAATCTAAGCAAAATTAGATTTATTGAAGTCAACTTTAGCAAGACCTTACCAAGATTTTCCAAAAACCCAGAATATTCCCCAATTTCTTTTTAATCTTTTAGGTTGATTGTTTCATTGGACTTTGTTAAATAGGCCCCTGAAGAGTCTATGCAAAATCAGATTTACTGAAGCAAACTTTTTCAAAGACCTTTCCAACATTTTCTAAAAACCAGGAAGAATTTCTTTTTAATATTTTCGGTTGTTTGTTTCCTTGGACTTAGTCAATTAGGCCTCTGAACAGTCTATGCAAAATAAGATTTATTGAAGTCAACTTTACTAAGACCTTACCAACATTTTCTAAAAACTCAGAATGTTCTCCAAGTTTCTTTTAATCTTTTTGGTTGACTGTTTCACTGGACTTGGTCAAATATGCATCTGAACAGTCTGTACTAAATCAGAGTTATTGAAGTCAACTTTACTAAGACCTTACCAACATTTTGCAAAAACCCAGAATATTCTCCAAGTTTCTTATTAATCTTTTCGGTTTATTTTTTCATTACTTTGACTTAGTCAAATAGGGCTCGGAATGGTCTATGTAAAATCAGATTTATTGAAGTCAACTTTACTTAAACCTTACCAGCATTTAAAAAAAAACCAGAATATTCTCCAAATTTCTTTTTAATCTTTTCGGTTGATTGTTTCGTTGGAATTTGTTAAATATGCCTATAAACAGTCTATAAAAAATCAGATTTACTCAAGCCTACTTTACTAGGACCTTACTAACATTTTGTACAAAACCAGAATATTCTCCAATTTCTTTTTAATCTTTTCGGTTGCTCATTTCATTGGACTTAGTCAAATAGGCCTCTGAACAGTCTATGCAAAATTATATTTATTGAAGTCAACTATACTAAGACCTTACCATCATTTTCCAAAAAAAAAACTATATTTTCCAAGTTTCTTTTTAATTTTTTCAGTTTATCGTCTCATTGGACTTGGCCAAATAGGCTTCTGAATAGTCCGTGCAAAACGAGATTTATTGAAGCCAACTTTACTAAGACCTTACCAACATTTTTAAAAACCAAGAAGATTCTCCAATTTCTTTTTAATCTTTTCAGATAATTGTTTCACTGGACTTGGTCAAAAATGCCTCTGAACAGTCTATGAAAATCCGATTAGGGAGTCATCATTCCCAGAGATTTAGCCTTAGTTTGTAAGCGATTAAAATTTCAACTTTTACCGGTTTCAACTTTTTCATTCAATCCTAACAATTTTTTTATAAATTTTATCTCAATTACAGAATAAAGGAATCCCTTTTTTCTTATGTCAATTGAGAACAATTTTAACCATTAGTCCAATTAACCCTTTTTTGTCATATCAGTTGAGAGCAATTTTAAAAATACATACATATTCCCTGTTCTCTGATCTTGTGTTTACATTTTTCTGTATAATTCTAGTGCATCTCTGTATGTAAGTCAAATTCCTGTAAATGCTCGGAGTAAATGATTTACTCTAGTACGCAGTCTATGTCTCTGGTTATTTTCCATGATATTCATGTCCAGGTATGAATTATACAAATGAGATAGCTTTCTATATTAAAGAATAAATTATGTAATTTCAGTATAAAGAGCAGGGGATGATAAAGAGCAATATCAGAACTAAAAAGAGCATTTACCAAATTGTATGTGTTTGTACATAATATATCATTATTAGTTTCAAAAAACAACCCACCCTGCTAGCCATTATTGAACCGTTGAATTAAATCCATGGAATATTTTTGAACTTGGACCTTCAGAGGATGGTAAAGAGCAATATCAAAACTAAAAAGGGCATTTATCGTGTTTGTTTGTTTGTACTTCACATATCATCATTACTTTTAAAAAAATACCCATTCCTACCAGCTATTCTTGAACTTTTGAATTCAATGCTTGAATTATTTTTGAACCTGGACCTTCAGGGGATGTTAAAGAGCAATAGCAAAACAATTAAGATCATAAAACTGTCGGATGGTTTACGAGCTTAGCCCTTGAGCTGAGAATTTTTTTCTTTTTGAACATTGTAATTTTTTTCAATTTTTTTTTCACGTCTAAATAACATTGCATTCATATATAGCCTATAATAAAAAATCCGGTTAACATTTTCTGGTATATGAAATGATAGTAAAATCATGTACTGTCTTATAAAAATCTTATTAATCATTTCAAGAGTACATTAATCCTCAGGAGTGTACTATGAAATCATCTTCTGAAAACGTTTCAACAATGCATTTGAAGTTTATTATTACACAATTTTTGGTTAATTTTTTGTTTTTATGGCTGCCCCCGTGGTACTCTATGCACCCAAACTGACACACAGATACACAGACACAAAATAGTACAGAGGCACAGACATACATACACATAAACAGACAAAAAGAACACAGACACACAGACACATAGGAACAAATACTCATAGGCTCAAATATTTACAGACATACAAACAGACACACCGATTTAGAAACAGAAACAAAGGTACACAGACAGACAGACACAGAAACAGACAATCAGGCAAACGGACAGACAGACAAAAAGACATACGGACAAAAATACAAACAGAGAGAATTAGGTCAGGTTTTTTTGCACAGTGGCTACCAAATGAACATACCAGATCGTGTTAATTTCATACGACACAGTAAAAAGTATGCAATATAATTTAACCCCCGTTGTTGACCTTTAATAGTGAACTGTAAGCAATAAACATCTTTAAACTTAACCCGTCTTTGTTTATAGACCTGTTAAAAAAGAAAATGTTTTCAAATAAAAAAAAAGGTTTGTGATATGATTGAACATTTTCGGACTTTGTAGAATGGACAGACAGACAAAATGATAAACACACAGCCACACAAACACAGATCTAAAGAGACAAACACAGGCACACAGACACATAGGAACAAATACTCATAGGCTCAAATATTTACAGACATACAAACAGACACACCGATTTAGAAAAAGAAACAAAGGTACACAGACAGACAGACACAGAAACAGACAATCAGGCAAACGGACAAACAGACAAAAAGACATACGGACAAAAATACAAACAGAGAGAATTAGGCCAGGGTTTTTGCACAGTGGCTACCAAATGAACATACCAGATCGTGTTAATTTCATACGACACAGTAAAAAGTATGCAATATAATTTAACCCCCGTTGTTGACCTTTAATAGTGAACTGTAAGCAATAAACATCTTTAAACTTAACACGTCTTTGTTTATAGACCTGTTAAAAAAGAAAATGTTTTCAAACAAAAACAAAGGTTTGTGATATGATTGAACATTTTCGGACTTTGTAGAATGGACAGACAGACAAAATGATAAACACACAGCCACACAGACACAGATCTAAAGAGACAAACACAGGCCCACAGACACACACACAGGCACAGAGACAAACAATAGTTCCTGACTGAGTGTAAAAGTTTAATAAAAGCATTTTTTAAGTATAACAAACTCAGCTAGCTGGTAAATTCGAGTGTTTACCGAATTTACCGAATTCGTATAAAAAAAATTAATAAAACACCTTTTAGGTATCAAAATTGATCTGTTTGATAAATTCCGAGTGTTTTAGTTACCGACTGCGTATCAAAAAAATTCAATAAACACTTCCTGATGCAATAAACTCAATTTGTTGGTAATTTCCAAGTCTTTTAATTGCTGACTCCGTATCAAAAAATATAGCAGAAGTACCATTGAGTACAACAAACTCAGCTAGCAGCGAGTGTTTTAGTTGCTGACCGAGTATCAAAAATTTAATAAAAGCACTTTTGACTGCAACAGACTCAGCTAGTTGGTAAATTTCAAAAGTTTTAGTTACTGACTGAGAATCAAAAATATAATTAAAGCAGTTTTTCGTGCAACAAACTCTGTTAGTCAATAATTTCCAAGTGTTTTATTTGCTGTCTCAGTCCCAAAAAATCTACTAAAAGTTCTTTTGATTACAACAAACTCAAAAGAGAGATTGACAAATTCAGAGTGTTTTAGTTACATTCAATTTAGAAGAATTTAAATGCCTCAATGTTGAAGGAACTTATCACAGTCCTGAAGATGAGGTTTGATTCTTCGCACAGCGGATGCCAAGGGACATACTTAATTCTGATAAGTGCATACGACACATTAAAAAATATGCTGTATCATAGTACCCCCGTTTGTGGATGTGTAACAGTGAACTTTACGCAATAAAAATCTCTAAGCTTAACCCGTCTTTATTTCTAGACTTATTACTAAAATCAATCGCTCTGATAGTTTCAGACTAAGCTATGATAGATGAAAATATTAAAATGTAAATATCTTTTTACTGCATTTATGGCATCTGTAAAGGCCTTTACCCTTAAAATAATTAGCTTCAGACATGACCCAACCCCAAAAAAAGAGAAAAAACAAAACCCAAGTCTGAAAGCCCCATTTAAAGAATTTTTTCTGAAATGAAATTACGAAAACTGTTTGAAAAAAGTATTACATGGTGTTGGGATCTGCATGACGTCAAAATGCAATGTTAGGGTGGGGGGTGTGAAAAAAGATGTGTACTCCAAGTATAAAGTCGAAAATAAATTTGGGAGTAAAAAAATGCTAGTTCTTTCTTTTAAGTTTCAAAAAGGCATTATGTATACTTGTAACAAACAGTTCGGTTATATTATACTCTATTTTTGTTCTAGGTACTATATCTATAAATTCCCAGATGATATAAAAAAATTATAAAAAATTACACCATTTAAAAAAATTAGTAAAGAACTGAGTACTGTTCAGGAAGAAGTCCAAGAAATATGCAATTTACTTGGATTTGAAGCGCTTTACTTAAAGGGTAATGTGCCTACAGATAAACTTTTAATCGAAAACTGTCACCCCAGAATTATACTTTTCAATTTAGAAAAGTTTAAATGTCCCAAATTTGAAGGAATGTATTACTGTCCTGAAGACGAGGTTAAGTCCTTTGCAAAATGTATACTAAGGGACATACCTGATCGTGATATGTGCGTCCAACACAATATAAGGTATGGTATACTATAGGACCCCCGTTTTATGGATGTGTAATTGTGAAC
The DNA here is from genome assembly GCF_049724085.1 of Artemia sp. Qi Xiang Cuo. Lineage (NCBI taxonomy): Eukaryota > Metazoa > Arthropoda > Branchiopoda > Anostraca > Artemiidae > Artemia > Artemia sp. Qi Xiang Cuo. The sequence continues at coordinate 46,873,643 of NC_142795.1, forward strand.
TGTAAGCAATAAACATCTCTAAGCTTAACCTGTCTTTATTTTTATACCTGTTACCAGAAGCAATTGCACTGCTAGTTTCAAACTAAGCTATGATGGAAGAAAGTATTGAAATAAATATATCTCTTACTGCGATTGTTGCATCTGTAAAGGCCGTTATCATGATTTCACCAATTCTTACGTCTAATGCAATCAATCTATAACATTAGGGTATTCAAATATATGAGGTGAATATGAAAGAGATAAGAAGAAATATATTCAATGAAATAAAATCAACTAGAATGGAGAGAAACTCAGTTTTAGATTGCTCAAGTAAGAAACTAGCAGAAGACAGAGCACCCCTGCCGCCCCATGAAAGCTCAAAACCACAACGATGGTCTTGGAAAAGGAGGTACAGTATAATAGAAAGGAACCGCGAAGAGCAAAATAAAAGATCAAGAAAAGCAGGGTCCCTTTATAGGTATTCATCACATTCCTTCGAGAAATGACAGAGAAGATTCGTATAATAAAAACATGGCATACAAGAATACAACATCGCTCTTAAAGAACTCACATTTAATAATTAATACCAAATCTCGTTACTGATGGCACTTCTAAGAATATTTTTGCTTTTATATTTGCAATAAATATTTTTTAACATGGTAGTTTAGTCTTAGATTTTCATTAAAACTGGGCTAAGGAGTAAAAAAATGAAATAAACTTTTTTTTAATGGTCAGATATGCATGACTAGAATTTTTTCATCAAAAATGTAATAAAAGCGCTTTTTAGTACAACAAACCAAACTAGTTGGGAAATTCCAAGTGATTTAGTTGCCGAAAGCATATAAAAAATTGATAAAAGCACTTTTGAGTACAACAAACTCAGCTACTCGGTAAATTCCAACTGATTTAGTTGTTAACTCCATAACAAAAAAAATTAAAAACACTTTTGAGTGCTAAAAACTCAGCTTGTTGAAAATTACCGAGTCTCTTAGTTGCTTATTTAAGATAAAAAAAATTAATAAAGCACTTTTAAGTACAACAGACTCAACCACTTGATACATTCCGAGTTTTTGAGTTGCTGGCTGAGTAACAAAAAAAATAATAAATGCACTTTTGAGTACAGCAAACTCAGGTAGTTGGTGAATTCCGGTTGTTTTTTTTTTATTTAACGACGGCGTAAAAAAAAGTTGATCGAAGTAGTTTTGAATAAAACAAACTCAGCTACTCAGAGTACTAAAATTGTAATAAAGCACTTTTGACTACAAAAAACTCAGCTAGCTGGTAAATTCCGAGTGTTTTAATTATCGACTGGGCACCAAAAAGTTTAATAAGAGTACTTTAGAATACAAAAAACTCAGATAGTTGGTAAATTCTGAGTGATTTAGAGTGTTTTAGTTGCTTACTGATAATCAAAAATTTTAATAAATGCACTTTTGAGTGCAACAAACTGAGCTAGTTGGTAAATTCTGAGCATTTTAGTTGCCGACTGCATATACAAAAATTTAATAAAAAACTACTTTGAGTACAGCAAACTCAGCTAGTCGGTGCATTTCGAGTCTTTTAGTTGCTGACTGTGTATAAAAAAAAATTAATAAAACACTTGGGCACAACAAACTCATATATTCGGGAGTTTTAGATGCCGACTGCGTATAAGAAAATTAATAAAAGCAGCTTTATGTACAACAAGCTCAGCTATTTGGGGATTTCCGAGTCTTTTAATTGGTGACTGAGTATGAAAAAATTTAATGAGAGCACTTTTGTGTACAACAAATTCAGATAGTTTTTCAAAAATCAAAAATTTAATAAAAACACAATAATTATGATTGATCGGCAAAGGTCCCAAGAAATGTGAAAATACATAAAACATTACCTTTGGATCTCGTAAAGAAATATAAAACCCTTTCAGAGCTTCTTGATAAAGAAAAAATTACTAAAAATATTTCGTTCGGTGACATCTCTACTGCTGCCACCTCTTCATTTACAGTCATAGATGACGATATTTTTTACTACTCCAAGTGCTACCATTTATTCCACTATAGGTATAGATGACAGCACAACTAATTTTTTCCTAGGTTACATTATCTTAACTGATTTTAAGATAGGTCCGTTTGGGTTCAGTACGCGTGCCAGGACGCTTCTATAAAATATCGCCATCAATTACTTTAAATGAATAGATGGCAAGAGTAGAGATGTAATCGAACGAAATATTTTCTTAAATTACCAAAATTATTTTGATATTATAAAATATTAGTCATTTTTTCTTTATCAAGAAACTGTGACAGGGTTTTATATTTCTAAACAAAATTCAAAGGTAATGTTTTCTTGTATTTTAATTGTTCTGGGGATCTTTACCGAACAATAAAAATGTTTTGCTTTTATTAAATGTATTTATACTCAGTCAGCAAGTATAACATTCAGAATTTACCAACAATCTTTGTTTGTTGTACTCAAAAGTGTACAACAAAACTTACTCAAGCTCAACAGTACTCAAAACTTTTTGATACTCTGTCACCAACTAAAAGACTCGGAAATCACCAACTAGCTGCACTTCTTTTACTTAAAGCTGCTTTTATTAATTTTTGATACGCAGTTGGTTGGCTACTAAAACTCTCGGAATTTTCAAGCTAGCTGATGTTCCTGCAATCAAAGGATTTTTTTGTAAAATTTTTGATATGAAGTTGGTAACTAAAACACTCAAAATTTATCAACTAGCTCAGCTTGTTCACTCAAGTGCTTTTATTATTTTTTTTTATATTCAGTCAGCAACTGAAACACTAAATTACTCGGAAAAGACCAGCTAGTTGAGTTTATTGTACTCAAAACTGCTTTTATTAAATCTGTTGATGCCCAGGCGGTAACTAAAACACTCGAACTTTACCAGCTATTATTAAATTTTTTATACTCAGTCAGTAACTAAGACACTCGTAATATAATAACTAGCCAAGTTTGCTGTATGCAAAAGTGCTTTTATCTAATTTCAAAACACAGAATCGCCAATTAAAATACTCGAAATTTAAAAAGTAGCTGGTTAGTTTTACTCAAAAGTGCTTTTATAAAAATAATTTATACGCAGTCGGTAACTAAAAACACTCAGAATTTACCAGCTAGCTGAGTTTGTTGTACTCAAAAGTGTTTTTATTAAATCTTTGGTACTCAGCAAGCAACTAAAATACTCGGAATTTATCAAGTAGCTGAGTTTGTTGTCAAAAGTGCTTTTATTAAATTTTTTATATTCAGTCAACAACTACGACACCCTGTAATTATCGTCTACCTGAATTGCCAGTACTCAAAAGTGTTTTTAATACGCAGTTTAAAACTAAATCTCTCGGAAGTTACCAACTAGATGAATTTCTTGTACTCAAAAGTGCTTTTATTAAAGAAAAATTGATATGTAGTCGGACACTAAAACACAGGGAATTTACCAACTAGTTCAGTTTGTTATACTCAAGTGCTTTTATTAATTTTTTGATGAAAAAATCCTGTTCATAAATCTCTGACCATTAAAAAAAGTCTGTTTCAATTTTTTCTTGTTTTTACTCATTCACACATTCCTAATGAAAATCTAAGACCGAATTAATATGGTAAAATTATTCAGTGCAAATATAATAGCAAAAATATTCTTATAAGTGCCACAGTAGTGAGATTTGGCATAGATTCATAAATAGTAGTTCTTCCAGAACAATGATGAATTCTTGTGTGCCATATTTCTTTTATGCGAATCTTCTCTATCACTTCTCAAGGAATGTGATGAATTCTTGTCGGGGGCTCTGCTAATCTTGATCTTCTATTTTGCTATTTGTAATCCTTTTCTAATTTACTGTAGCTTCTTTTCCAAGACAATCGTTGATCTTCACTTTTCTTGATCTTTAAGCCAATATAAATCCCTTGCTGTTCAAGCCAAGGGACAGAAAGTTTCTTATATAGGGGTTTTGGACACGCAGTTCTAATTGTGTGCTTTGTTTTGATATGAATCTATTTCTAGGACTCATGGGTTATTATATTTCTTAAAATTGGACGTGATCGTCTCTTACTAGGTTGCTAGCTACCGCTGCAACCCAGATTAACGAATATGATTAAAATAATCATCTCTATAAATGATTCCTTTTATTACTTCAGTTACTAAGGGCTACAGTTCTTTCCTTAATGTTACAACCCGGGTTAAAAAATTTATTATCATGTCTTACACGTAACTTGTACTTCATAAATCCTCGATGGTACAAGTTTAAGCATACTAGTGGCTATGATAGCTGGCATTCATCACCATTGGCCATAACAATGCAGTTTTTAGTGAAAAAATTGATTCTATTAAAAAAACTAATTACAAATAACACTTGGTCTAGCAATTTTCTTTAAAATGAACTATTGAACAACTCCCTACGATGTTTCAGTGCCAAGCTATCTGTGGAAAAGAAAAAAAGATGCTTTTTAGGCAGAATGCTGTAGTAGCTGCCACTTTTCTTGATTTTCAAGCCAATATATTTCCCTTGCTGTTCAAGCCAAGGGATAGAATGTTTCCTATATAGGGGTTTTGGACAAGGCGATTCTAACGGTATACTTTTTTTGACCTGACTCTATTTTTAGGAGTTATTGGTTATTATAATTCTTAACTTTGGAGGTTATCGTCTGTTACTAGGTTGCTAGCTACCACTGCAATCCGGATATGAACGTTATCAATCCCTTATGTAATACTTCAGTTACTATGGGCTACAGTTTGTTCCTTAATACGAGCTTTAATATGACTCTTTTTCGATACTGTCTCAAAGTGTATAATTTTTCAAAACACACAAGCTTCGGTAACTCGGTGGGTAGAGCGTAGATCTCTTAATCGTAATGTCATGAGTTAGAACCTTACCCGGAGCAACATCTTAAATTAATTTCAAATGAATGATGGTGGTTAATAGGAAACTAGAAACCATTTTATTACAAAGTTTTAGTCTCTTTATAGGCTATACTGTTCGTTCTTTGCTTTAAAGATCCTTATCATAAAATATTGCTACAACCCGGATCTTCACTAGAAAATTTATCATTTACTTTTGGCAGAAGTTCGTTCTTTTATATAACTTGATACAGAATATCAAGGTTGCAGCAACTTTTCTTTACTTTCAAACAAATATATTTTCCTTATTATTCAAGCCAAGGGACAGACAGTTTCCTATATAGGTGTATTGTACAAGGCGGTTCTAATTGTGTACTTGTTTTTTTTTTATCTAACTCTAGTTTTAGGAGCTATGGGCTATTTTGTTTTTTTCTATGGGACATGATAGTTTGTTACTAGGTTGCTAGCTACCGCTGTAACCCAGATTTTAGCATTTCAGTTACTATGGGCTTGAGATAATTCTTAATCATAAAAACTTAAAATTTTAATTAACATAAAAACTTAAAATTAAAAAAAATTATTATTTTAGTTTTGGATAACTATGTCTGTAAGCTTCTTATAATGGTGAAAGTTCTTTGTAAAAATAATTATTTTATTTTATTTCGAGAAAATAAATCGAGCTTTTGTCTCAGTACTTATTTTTCCTGATGTAATAAATTGCCATAGGTTTTTTGATGGTTCCACATAATTTGTTATCAGCCAGTAGTCGTAACCCATGTCATAACAATCAAGCAAATCTATCCAGCCGGGTACATTTTTTTTATCGGTGCATTATTTCTGCTTCTAAAGGAATATGATCTCCCTTTTTAAGTGGAATGTAAAAACCTAATTACAAACCGAAAAAGCCTGCGGCTTTTTCTTCTTCGAAATAGTAAGAGACGAACCTCAAACAATCAAGTAGCTTACTAAGTCTGATGTATGCAATTGTTTTTTATTCCAATGATCGTCTTTTAATGTAAAATTTTAAACTAACTATCGCATTGCTCTGTTTTATAAACCCAGATTACAAAAAGGAAAAAGCCTATGGCTTTTTCTTAGTTGGAATAGTAAGACACAATCATCAGTATAGCATCATACCCAAGATAAGCAAATTTTCAAAAGATTCTTCTATTATCTTATTTTTAGTCACTATTTGCTGTAGTTTTTCCTTACTAGGCTTCATCTGTATCCGTTGAAACTTACATAGTCCCCATTTATAATGAACTATATCTATCCATTTTATATGTCTTATCTTATCTTGTCGACAGATAAGCGCGTATAATATTGCATTCACTTATTACTTCATATATGGTTACTACCTACGATTATTACGTCATTCATCAAGATTGGCTATAAAAATACAGTTTTTAGTGGAAAACTTGATTGTATTTAGCTTTAGTGGAAGAAATTTTTATTACAAATGGCACTAAATCTATTAATTTCCTTTAAAATGAACCATAAAACGACTCTCTACGATGTTCCAGTACCAAGATATCTGTGGAAAAGAAAAAAAAAACGCCGTTTAGGCAGAATGCTGTAGTAGCTGATAATTTTGTTGATTTTCAAGCCAATGTATTTCCCTTGTTGTTCAAGCCAAAGGAAAGTAAGTTTCCTATACAAGGGTTTCGAACGAAGCGGTTCTAATGCTAAACAGAACTATGATCCAAAACAGCAAACAGACGACATAACAGCTACATATGACAAACGGAAGGGTATAGAATTGACCGAGCAGCCTCCGTCAAAAAAACGTTAACAGTTAACGAAAAACTATCAAGATACGGAGAAATTTTCTGATAATTTATTTTTTCAACCCTTAAACCCTACTCAAACGGCTTACAAACCTTTTGATCGAAATAGAAATGCAGCACAACCAGCAATTATTCTAAAGAATATTGAAAGGAATGTAATTGAAAAAGATAAAACACCAGCGCCAACCAATATTAATCCCAACAAGTGACACTGTGATAGGAAATATTATAGATTGTGTAAAAAATGATCATTTTTGAAAGAAGAAAAATGAAATTCCATCAAAAGAGCCTTGGCAAATTATATACCATCCTCCCTGTGTACCAGCATAACTAATGGAGAGATCTCTTCCTTATTCTCGAAAAAACTTAACAGAGCAGCTTAAAGTCATGGATGGATTGAACACTTCAGGAGATTCCTTATCCCTTACACAACAGATTGAGTCCGAGAAGCGGTATTCTGATGAAACAGGAAATAGCTTGACGTTAAAAGCTGCCTCACACCCTTCAAGGCACACACAAAGCTTCAGTCTTCTTCTCCGTCGACTGGAGTCACTTCTTTTTTGGCCAATTCGAATGGGAAAGCTTTGACCACCACCGGAGCTGGAAAATGCAGCAAAAACTCTCACAGAAAATAGTAAGTTTTCCAAACCTGGAATTAGAAATGGAGTTTGCCGAAACTCGGCGCGACTGACAAAAAGTCAACTAAGGTAAATGAGAAGCGCAAACATACTGAAAAACTATCACGGAATATATGATCTGAACACACTTGAACAAGAGTCAAGGGTTAAAAGGAAATATATCAAAAAACCAAAAGAAGAGAAAAAGATCGAAATCAGAAGATCTTCTCAGTGCCACGAAACATAGTCAATAAGTACAGCAAACACATTGGCAACATTTAAAAAATGAAAGAATATTATCAAACATAAGCAAAAGAATCGCAAAAACAGCACAAACAGTTAAACAGTCAGCAGAAAACCAGCAAGTTACGGAAAATTTTACGATAATTTATTTTTTGAACCTTTAAAACTTACGCAGGGAGCTGACAAACCCTTCGAAAACAACAGGAATTCAGCAGCAAAAGCAAACATTTCAAACAAAATTGAAGAGAATTTAATTGAAAAAGATAGAACACCGTTGTCAATCAATATTAATCCCACAAGTAACACTGTGATAGGGAAGCTTATAGATTGTGTAAAATTGATCATGTTTCAACTAAGAAACATGAAAATCCGTCAAAAGAGCCTTGGCAGAATATAAACCATCCTCCCTGTGTCCGAGTACTGGTAATGGAGAGATTTCCTCATTCTGGTCTTATATACTTAATTAAGATAGAGTATCTAGTAGAAGTAGCAGCAGCAGTAGTAGTAGTAGTAGTAGTAGTAGTAGTAGTAGTAGTAGTAATAGTAGTACTAGTAGTAATAGTAGTAGTAGTAGTAGCTGTTGTTGTTGTTTGGTTAGGATGGGGTTGGATGGGTCGGTAGGCTAGGCTAGGCTAAGTTAGGTTAACTGTTCGTAATTGCTAGGCTACGCTGTATTAGACTAGATTAAGTTAGGACGGGGTCTGATGGGTGGTATGGTTAGAATGGGGTTTGACGGGTGGGTGGACTAGGATTGAAAAGGTTAAGTAAGGTTAGGATAGGGTTGGGTGATCAGGTACGTTAGGTCAAGTAGGGTAGATTAGGTTTTGTTAGGACAGGTTAAGTTAAAATAAGTTAGGTAGTAGTAGTAGTTGTTGTTATTTTTGTTAATTATGTTAGGTTAGGCTAGTATCGGTTAAGTTAGGTTAGGATAGGCTAGGTAGTAGTATAGAAGTTAGGCTAGGTTAGGTTAGGATGGGGTGGCGTGGGTGATTAAGGTTAGGTTAGGATAGGCTAGTAATAACAGTAGTTATTGTTGCGGCTGTTAGGTTAGGATAGGCTAGGCTAGGTGAGGTTGGTTAGGAGGGGTTGATGTGATTTGGTTGACGGATTAAAGGGGTTGCCTTGACGGGTATTAATAGTAGTAGTAACAACAGTTGTTGTTGTTTTTGCTAGGTATTAGTATTAGTAGCTTTAGTTGTTTTTCTTAGCTTCTCTGGCAATTCCAACGATTCTCCGATTCATACCGTTACTGAGATGTTCCAGCAAAGTTTTATTCCCTTTATTCTGGAGCGGCTTAATAACTCCTGATCAATGCCATACACCAAAATTAACTCCTCCATCCCTTATTTTTTTTGTTGTATGGCCACAGTAATCATACGTTATTTTAATTTTTGTTTTTTTTTGTCAATTTTATTTTGCTCATTTGTGATACTTATTTACCCTTTATTTCATTTTTAACCTTGTCTTTGGCACAATCCTTTCTTTAATTGTAAATATTTATTTATTACAGTTAATTTGACTTGATTTTAAGTGTTCTTTCTTTTATTTTACAGTATTTGACTTTGAGTACAAATTTGGCAATGTTTTTTTTCTAACCTTGATTTTGTTTTATCCGCAACCCTTTCTGTTTCTATTTTTGCCATTAATCGCAAAAAGTTTGTTTTTGTTCTTGGGCTTCGTATTTTTTCCTTTTTCTTTTGCGTTAAATTTTTATTGACCATTTTATGCTTGATTGGCGTTTCTTTTACTTTTTTCTTGCAGTATTATTTGTTTCTTTGTTTTACTTTCTCTTTTTGGAAATATGAAGGAAATTTGGCTCTATTAGAGCTTGTGATGGCCTTTTGATAATAAATATTATCTTATCTAATGATCGTCTTTTAATATAATTTTCTATATTGAGGTTTTGGACATGGCGGTTCTAATAGTATACTTTTTGTTTGGATCTGACAATATTTTTTAGGAGTTATGAGTTATTTTACTTCTTAGTATGGGACGTGACTGTCTCTTACTAGGTTTCTAGCTACTGCTGCAATCCCGATCACCTTTTAATAGATTGCAGCTAGAGCTTCAGTGATTACTATCCGCTAGAGTTCGGTCTTCATTTTAAAAATGGTAACAAACAGTCCCCAATTGTAATGAACTATATTGATCCATTATGTATTTCTTATATTATCTTGTCGAAAGATAAACGTATATAAATATTGCACTTACTTATTAAGTCATATATGGTTACAAACCACGATTTTGACGTCATTCATCAAGCTAATACATAAAAATGCAGTTTTTGTAAAAATATTTTATTTTTTAAATATATTTTTTCGATTAAAAAAGGCACTAGATGTGGCAATATCCTTTCAAAGAAGCTATTAAACATATTTTTATGATGTTACAGTACCCCTCTAGCTGTGGAAAAATATCGAAAAAAAATGCCGTCGAAGCAGAATACCATATTTCAAGTCAATTATCTTGTTTTTCAAGCCAATGGATTTTTCTCGTTATTCAAGCCAAAGAGCTGTAAATTTCCTGTATATGCTGACTCCATTTTTTGGAGCAGTGGGCTATTGTATTCCTAAGTATTGGATGTAATCGTCTCTTACTAGGTTGCTAGCTACCACTTCAAACCGGATGATTACAAACAGGAAAAAGGCTATAGCTTTTCTTTCTTGGAAAAGTAAGAGACGAACCTCAAAGAATCAAGCAGGTAACTAAGTCCAATATATACAATAGTTTGTTCTTCTAAGGATCGTCTTTTAATATAATATTCATCAATCTTCACCTTGAAAATGCTTATTATGGTTATTATTTTTTCGTAAAAACTAAGTTTATATTAAAAATAACTTGTTTTAATTACAAAATGTTTTCTAACCCCATCAATTCCCTTTAAAATGTCATTAAACAGCTTTCTGTGGTTTTCCAGTGTCGAGCTAGCTGAGGAGAAAAAAAGAAAAAAAAGATGCCCTCGATGCAGAATATCCTGGCTGCTGCCACTTTTCTTGATTTTCAAGCCAATATATTTCCCTTGTTGTTCAAGCCAAGGGACGGTAAATTTCATAAATAGAGGTTTAGAACAAAGCGGTTGCAATAGTGTACTTTTTGTTTTGATCTGACTCTATGTTTAGGAGTTATGTGTGATTGTATTTTTTAGTGTTAGACGTGATCGTCTCTTACCTGGTTGCCAGCTACCACTGCGACCCAGAATATTTCAATTACTATGGACTACAGTTCGTTCCCTAATGTAACCATAATACCGATGAAAGTTACGTAATCCCAGTTTATTGTTAATAATTACTATTGTTTTGAGTTCGTTCTTTACTATAATTTATGCATATTATATTTAGATTAATCACGCAAAGGTAATTGGAACCTTTTTAAGTCAATGAATTAATTGATTAAAATTCTGTTTCCTAATGAATCTAAATTGAAGTTCTTGAGCCTCAGGGAAGTTCTATCAGATATGTATATTATCTACTATTAGAATTATTTTACATGTGAACGTTTCATGGTGTAATGGTTGGCACTCAGGACTTCGAAACCTACGATCTGAGCTCAAATCTCGGCGGAGCCTTTTATAAGTTGTAGCTTACAATTCCTTCTTTTCAAAATTAAATTAATCACTATGGTCTAGATTTCGTTCTTTACCATAAATTTATTATAATTAAAATATACTGATGTCATTATAGCTAACATCATAATATTGCATTTACTTTTACGCCATATATGGTTACAAACTAAGATTATTACGTCATTCAGCAGTCTTGTACACGAAAATATGGTTTTTAGGTAAAAGATTGATTCTATAATAGAAATTAGTTTTGTCAATTAAAAAAGGCTTTTAAATGTGTCAATTTCCTTTAAAATGAGCCATTAAACAGCTCTCTCTCTGAAGCTCCAGTGCCCCGATAGCTGCAGAGGAAAAAAGGAAAAAAAGATGCGGTCGATGCATAATATCTTAGTTCAAGCAACTTTTCGTGTTTTTCAAGCCAATGGATTTTCTTCGTTATTTAAGCCAACGACTTGTAAGTCTCCTACATAAGAGTCTCTGACAAGGCGGTTCTAATAAAGTACTTTGTTTATTGATCTGATTCTGGTTTTAGGAGTTATGACTTATTTCACTTTTTACTATGGGGCGTGTTGGTCTCTTATTAGGTTGCTAGCTACCACTACAACTGGGATTTGTAAAGAACTATACCGATCCTTTATGTAGAAAAAATTGAAATCCTATTTTAATCTTCGTATGCAAAACAATTTTAATAATGTTTGTTACTCAAATGCTGTACGGAAATGCAGTTTTTCATTTTATTTTAAAATAATTTTTCTTTATTACAGAAGGTTTCTAAAAACAGCAATCTTTTTAATAAGCCATTATACAGCTCTCTAGACTGTTCCAGATCCCTGCTATCTGCGGATGAAAAAATCGGAAAGAAGAAAAAGATCCTGTCGATGTAGAATATCTTCGGTGCTGCCCCTTTTTTGATTTTCAAGTCAATAGATTTTTCTTGCTGTTCAAGCCAAGGGACAGTAAGTTCCCTATATAGGGGTTACGGACAAGAAGATTCTACTAGTGTACTTCTTTTTTTATCTGACTATATTCTTGGGATTTATGGGTTATTGTATTTCTTAGCATGGGATAGGACCGTCTCATACTAGATTTCTAGCTACCGCTGCAACCCAGATTATATTTTAAGCAAAAAATAAAGTACCTAGTGATTTTAGGAAAACCCTAATCAAACCATTGTATAAGAAAGGTGGTAAGAGTGAGTGTGATAATTATCGAGGCATTCATCTGATCTCTGTAGGTAGCAAATTACTTATTAATATGATACTTGTTAGATTGAGAGATGCTGTTGACAAAGTTATAAGAGAAGAATGGTGAGGCCTTAGAAAGGGTAGAGGATGTGTCGACCAAATTTTCACTCTTAAGTTAATAGTAGAGAAGTGCCTGAGTTATCAAACACCTTTGGTCCTCAGCCTTATAGATTATGAGCAAGAGTTTGATTCTTCTGATAGAAGAGCCTTAGCGAAGCTCTTATCCTTGTATGGTATACGAAACAAATACACTAAAGTGAATAGTACTATGCATGAGAATTACACGGCTGCGGTTCAGGTAGAAAATGAGGTTAGCAGATTGTTTCATATTAAATCAGGAGTTAATCAGGGTTGTGCTCTATCCTCCTTTACATGGACCATTTTGATGGATTTTGTCTTAAGGAGCACAGAAAAGGCAATGGGAGACCATGGAATCAAATGGGGAGGGAAAACTTTCCTGGACTTAGATTAAAGCTGATGATTTAAGTATTCTAGATGAAAGTGTAAGCAAAATGAATGAACTTTTAGAGGTTTTGCAAGTTCAGGGTGCTAGAATAGGTTTGAAAATTAATATTAAGAAGACCAGGTCACTAAAGCTAAGAATACGTGAAGATGAAAAGGTGATATTGGGTAACAAAAAGATGGATCCCGTGGACAGCTTCACTTACCTTGGCAGTATAATTAGTAAAGACAGTTGGAGCAGTGAAAATGTTAAGAGTAGAATACCCAAGGCTCAGGGTGTTTTTTCACAGTTCAGAAAAAGTTTGGAAGAATAGGAAGATAAGTCGGCAAATGAAGATTAGAATATTGGAAACTACAGTCATGAAAATGGTCAAATATGGTTCTGAAGCATGAGTAGTGAGGGTGTTCCAGGTTCAAAGGCATCCCTAGGGAAATTAACACAGGGAAATTAACATATGTTTCTTGCTTATGTTTGATGATTATATTGATGTTGTTTGTTGGTTATGTTATGTTGACGGTTATTGTTTGGTATGTTGTTTGTTGGTTATTTATGGTTATGTTATGTTGATGTTTATTGATTATGTTATATGTTGATGTTATTTGATGGGTATTGTTGGTTATATTATATTGATGTTGTTTCATGGCTATGTTTTTTCTTGGTTATGTTATGTTTGTTGGTTATGTTGTTATGTTGATGGTTATGTGGTTTGATGTTATGTTATGTTGATGTTATGTTATGTTTTTATGTTATGTTGATGTTGTTTGATGGTTATTGTTGGTTATATTGTATTTCTTGGTTATGCTGATTGATGTTTATGTTGTTATGTTGACGGTTATGTGGTTTGATGTTATGTTGTGTTGATGTTATGTTATTGTTGGTTATGGTATGTTGATGTTGTTCCATGGTTATGTTGTTTCTTGGTTATGTTATATTTGTTGGTTATGTTTTTTGATGGTTATGTTGTTATTTTGTACGTTATATGGTTTAATTTTATGTTATGTTGATGTTGTTTCTTGGTTGTGTTATTTTTGATGTTTGTTGGTTATGTTGTTTGATGCTTCATGGTTTTGTTGATGTTTGTTATGTTTGCAGGACAAATTTGAAATAAATTATGTTATTGGGCAAAATCATGTCTAGACATGTTCCCAGATGAGAGAAGTCCCCCGCAATGCTTTTTCTAGACAAAAACATATCTCCCAGCTAGCAAAGCTCCCCCGCGTTGTTTCTAGGCAAAATTCCTAGGTGGCTGAAATCCCCTGCGATACTACCATATTCTAAAAATAATCTACTAGAAGCAAGAAGATTCCCCATTTTTCAAGTATGCTAGGATGACGTGTTTACTGCCATATTTGGTACACACTTGGAAAACATCTATTACCAGAAACAATAGCTCTCAAGATATTTTTAGCAATAAAGGAGAAATGTGTATTTAAATTACGTAAACACCTAGGTATGAGAGACCCATCCCAAACATTAAATCTTAAAAAACACAGACATGGTAAAACAAATTGACAAGCAATAAAACATAAAAAAGACAGCTAAAAAACACGACAAAAATAAAAGATGAAAATGTCATATTATCATATACACAAAAAGAACCATCTATTATAGAAAACCGAGACTTCTAGCGTGCAACCCCGGTGGGTAGGGGAGGGGGGGGGGAGTGATATTAGACATGGGTTTGAAGGGATAAGGTTGATATTAGATGCAATTTAAGATATATTAAGAACTGCTAAGAAAAATACCTGTTTCATTGAGTACCTGTTAGATTTTCATCTCTTCCATGGGAGAAATTCCTTAATGTGCCCATCCAAACTTTTAAGCTGTAGTTCACCCCACAATGACATTACATGACCTCCCCCCCGTAACCCTAATAAGTCTTTCTTCCGGCATTTTCTAATAAAAATTATGGTTTTAAATCCCGTGATTCACGTTTGTGCAACCCAAGCCTATTATGATGCCCCGCAAAATAATTCACACTGCCATGGCATTTCACCCATGTAACGGCAGCCCCTCCCCTTGGGTGAGCTGATATTAGACGTAAATTTAAGACACATTAAGAGTTTTTAAGAAAATACCCCCTTTTCATTAAGATAAATCTATGAATATTGAAAAATATAATAACCTTCGATAGATTCCAACCTTCACCTTGCTTTCATTTTCAGAGGGCGTCGTGATAAAAGACGTAGTTTTTTAGACATTATTGTGACTTATAAAATATATAAGCAATAACATTCGTAATTTAAGGAAATACGAGGAGGACTCCAGGGAAGGAATGTGGCCATCTGTTGGAGGGAGGGTAGCCTGTTTTTCTCGGTCACCAGCTCAACATTGTTTAATTTTGTTTATCGTTACGCAAAGCGGTAATTTTCAAGCGCACATTTATTGTTATCCAGCCTCCGTCCGCTAAGGTAACGAGGTGCTCGTTGATCGCCTCCGAGGAAGTGTCCCATCCACCGAACGGTTTGCCTAAACTAAAATATGAGAGAAGGGTTCATAATATACACAAAAAGAACCTTGTATTAAAGAAAACCGGGGCTTCTAGTCTGCATCCTCAGAGGGTACGGCAGAGGGGAGTGATATTAGATGGAATTTAAGACATATTAAGAAGTTTTAACGAAATACCCATTTTTCATTAGGATAAACTCATGGATATTTCACAATATCCTAACAATATTTTCCAGCTCTCACCTAGTATTCATTTTCAGAGGGCGCCGTGCTAATAGATGTAGTTTCTTAGGCATTATTGAAGCTTATAAAAAAACAAAGCTTGATTTAAGGAAAGCCGAAGGGAGAGGACTCCAGGGGAGGGGAACCACCCGTGAGGGGAGGGGGCTGTTTTCTCCGTCAACAGCTCAACACTGTTTTTTTTTTGTTGCGCACATTGGTAATTTTCAAGCGTACACTTATTTTTATCCAGCCTCCATCCACTAAGGTGACATCATAACATTTTGACATCATGACATCTTGACATCATAACTAAAAATTGTTACTTTTATTAGAAATTTGCTAGCTTTGACGAAAAACCTGGTGCTATTAGAGGAAATTTGTTACTCCTAAGAAAAAAACTGTTACCTAAAAAAAATTGGGTGTTAGTGTAAAAGTTTGTTAGTATTAAGGGGAAAATATTTTGCTTTGAAGAGAAGATTTGTGAGTGTTAAGGAGAACTTGCTACTTCTGGCAGAAAATTCGTTTTCCTAACAAAAAATTGTTACTTCTAAGAAAAATTTTGTATGTTTTACAGAAACCTTGTTACTTCTAACAGATAACTGGACATCAGAACACAAAATTGTTACTTCCATGAGAAGTTTGCTAGCTTTGACGAAAGACCTGGTGCTATTAGAAGAAATTTAATATTCCTAAGAAAAAAACTGTTACCTCTAAAAAAACTTGAGTGTGTTAAGTAAAAGTTTGTTAGTATTAAGGGAAAAAGTTGTTGCTTTGAAGAGAAGATTTGTTAGTGTTAATAAAAACTTGCTACTTCTGGCAGAAAACTTGTTACCATAACGAAAAATTGTTACTTTTAAGGAAAAAATTGGTATCTTTGACAAAAAAATAGCTAGTTCAAACAAAAAACGTGTTATCACTGATGAAAAATGTTACTTCTAAGAGAAATTTGAGTGTTTAAGTAAAAGTTTGTTAGTATTAAGGAAAAAAGTTGATACTTCGATGGGAAAAAAAGGTTAGTGTTAACGAAAAATTGCTACTTCTGGTAGAAAACTTGTTATCATAACGAAAAATTGTTACTTCTGTGAAAAATTGTGTATGTTTGACAGAAAGGTTTTTACTTCTAGCAGATAAGTTGTCATCATAATGAAAAATTGTTACTTCTAACAGAAATTGTGTATGTTTGACAGAAAGTTTGTTACTTCTAGCAGATAAGTTGTCATCATAGCGAAAAATTGTTACTTGTAAGAGAAATTTGGTATCTTTGGCGGAAAACTTCCTAGTTCAAGCACAAAATGTGTAATCAGCGACGAAAAATGTTACTTGGAAGAGAAAATCTGTTAGCGTTAAGTAGAAGTTTGTTAGCATTAAGGAAAAAATTGATGCTTCGATGACAAAATATATTAGTGTTTAGTAAAATTTTGTTAGTATTAAAGAAGAATGTTGTTACTTCGAAGAAAAGATTTGTTAGTGTTAAGGAAAAACTTGCTACTTCTGACAGAAAAGTTATTATCATAATCAAAAAATTGTTACTTCTAAGAAAAAATTTGGTATCTTTGACCGAAGACTTGCTAGTTCGAACAGAAAACGTGTTATCACTGGTGAAAAATGTTATTTCTAAGAGAAATTTGAGTGTGTTAAGTAAAAGTATTTTAATATTGAGGAATAAAGTTTATGCTTCGAAGGGAAAATTTGTTAGTGTTAAGTAAAAGTTTGTTAGTATTAAGAAAACATGTTGTTACTTCGATGAGACAATTTGTTAGTGTTAAGGAAAACTCGCTACTTCTGATAGAAAATTTGTTATCACAATAAAAAATTGTTACCTCTAAGAAAAAAAAGTATATATTTGATTCTAACAGATAACTTGACATAATAACGAAAAACTGTTACTTCTATGAGAAATTTGCTAGCTTTGACGTAAAACCTGGTGCTATGAGAAGAAATTTGTTACTCCTAAGAAAATAAAACTGTTACCTCTAAAAAATTTGAGTGTGTTAAGCAAAAGTTTATTAGTATTAAGGGGAAAAGTGTTGCTTTGAAGAGAAGATGTGTTAGTGCTAAGGAAAACTTGCTACTTCTTGTAGAAAACTTGTTATCATAACGAAAAATTGTTACATCTAAGAAAAGATTTGGTACCTTTTACAGAAAACTTGCTAGTTCAAGCAGAAAACGTGTTATCACTGATGAAAAAATGTTACTTCTAAGAGAAATTTGTGTGTTTAAGTAAAAGTTTGTTAGTATTAAGGAAAAAAGTTGATACTTCGACTGGAAAATTTGTTAGTGTTAAGTAAAAATTTTTTAGTACAAGGATGAATTTTGTTACTTCGAAGAGAAGATTTTTTAGTGTTAGCGAAAACATAAGTTGTGATCATAATCGAAAAATTGTTATTTCTAAGAAAAAATTCGTATCTTTGACAGAAAACTTGCTAGTTCGACCAGAAAATGCGTTATCACTGATGCAAATGTTATTTCTAAGAGAAATTTGAGTGTGTTGAGTAAAAGTATGTTAGTATTAAGGAAAAAAAGTTGATGCTTCGAAGGGAAACTTTGTTAGTGTTAAGGAAAACTTACTACTTCTGGCAGAAAACTTGTTATCATAACGAAAAATTGTTATTTCCAAAAAAATTGTGTATGTTTGACAGAAGGCTTGTTACTTCTAACGGATAACTTGACATCACAACGAAAAATTGTTACTTCTATGAGAAATTTGCTAGCTTTGGCGAAAAACCTGGTGCTATTAGAAGAAATTTGTTACTCCTAAGAAAAAAAAATTGTTACCTCTAAAAAGTTTCAGTGTGTTAAGTAAAAATATGTTAGTATTAAGGGGAAAAGTTGTTGCTTTGAAGTGAAGATTTGTTAGTGTTAAGGAAAACTTGCTACTTCTGAAAGAAAACTTGTTATCATAATGAAATATTGTTACTTCTAAGAAAAAAATTGGTATATTTGACAGAAAACATGCTAGTTCAAGCAGAAAACGTGTTATCACTGATGAAAAATGTTACTTGCAAGAGAAATTTGACTGTTTAACTAAAAGTTTGTTAGTATGAAGGAAAAAAGTTGATATTTCGAAGGGAAAATTTGTTAGCGTTAAGGAAAACTTGCTACTTCTGGCAGAAAACTTGTTATCATAACAAAAAATTGTTACTTCTAAGAAAAATTGTGTATGTTTGACACAAGAAAGTTTGTTAGTTCTAGCAGATACGTTTTCATCATAATGAAATATTATTACTTCTACGAGAAATTGTGTATGTTGGTGTTTGTATCTTTAAATTGTTAGAAGACTCTTACACTGATATAAATAAAAAAAACAAGCTTTTTTAACTGAAAGTAAGAAACGACGTTAAAACTTAAAACGAACAGAAATTATTCCAAATATGAAAGGGGTTGTCCCCTCCTCAACGCCTCGCTCTTTATGCTAAATTTTTTTATTGTTAAAAAAAATAAGTGTTGTGAGAAAGTCAAACTTTGGCGTAAAGAGCGCGGCGTTGAGGAGGGGACAGACCCTTTCATATATGGAATAATTTCTGTTCATTTTAAGTTTTAACGTCGTTCCTTACTTTCAGTTTAAAAAAATTGTTTTTTTATTTAACTTTTGAACGTTTTTGAATTAATGCAGGTTTTGATTTTGGCTCACCGTACTTGAATAATTAAAACAACATTTACATATTAATTTTACTTTTATTTTGTTAAATGACTTTCTCGAAACTTGTTTAATTTTATTTAGGAACGTTTTTATTAGAAAAAAATATACGTAACTTACGAATTAACCTACGTAACGAACTTCTATATTCATATATATTTAATACGTATATTAGGGGGCTCGCCCCCTAGTCAATACCTTGTTCTTTAAGCTAAAGTTCGAATTTTGTTCCAATTCTTTAAAAATGACCCCTTAATCACAAAGACCGTTACTTATAATAAATGGCTCTTATGAAAGTACTAAGAAATCTTCGGCTTAAAGAGCGAGGTATTGACTAGTGGGTGAACCCAATCATACACGTAATATTTTCTGTTCGTTTTAAGTTTTGATGTTACTCCTTATTTTCAGTTGAAAAACTTGTTTTTTATATTTAATTTCTGATCTTTTTTTAAGATAATGCTGGGAAATCCGGCACCCCCTTCATAGCAATGTCCCTTCCCCCATGAATATTTTCTTCATGAAAAGATTTTCCCACATAACTTCCACCCACCCACCCTCCTACTACCAGAAAAAATCCCCCCTGAAAACGTCTGTATACTTCCTAATAACCAATACTATATGTTAACATTGGGTAAAGTTCATAACTTTCAGCCCTCCCCCCGGAGACTTCGGGGGATTAAGTTATACTAAAGGACATAGTTATCATATTTTCAACCATACTGAACAAAATGGTTATCTCAAAATTTTGATCAGGTGACTTTGGGAAAAAAATGAGCGTGGGAGGGGGCCTATTTGCCCTCCATTTTTTTGTCACTTAAAAAGAGCACTAGAATTTTTAATTTCCGTTCCAATGAGTCCTTCCACGATATTCTAGGACCACTGGGTCGATACGATCACCCCTGGGAAAAAAAACAAAAAACAAAAAAAACAAATAAACACGCATCCGTGTTCTTTCTTCTGGGGAAAAATGCAAAATTCCACATTTTTGTAAATATGAGCTTAAAACCTCTACAGTAGGGTTCTCTGATACGCTGAATATGACTGTGTGATTTTTATTAAGGTTGTATAACTTTTAGGGGGTCTATCCCCCTTTTTTCGAAAATCAGCCAAATTTTCTCAGGTTCGTAACTTTTGATCGGTAGGACTAAACTTGATAAAACTTATATATCTGAATTCAGCATTGAAATTTGATTCTTTTGCTGTATCTATTGGTAACAAAAGCCCGTTTTCTAGAGTTTTGGTTACCATTGAGCCGGGTCGCTCTTTACTTACAGTTCGTTACCACAAACTGTTTGATTATGACTTGTGTCATAGCGGTAGCAGAACGTTATTATTGTCTATTTTCAAGAAACATTAAACCCAAGAATGGTTGATGTTCCAGGAAAAAAAAATCATATTCTCTAACGGTCTTACAAAGCATTAAGTGAGAAACGAATTTGTCTTATTGCAATGAAATATTCAAACACAGAAAGGCAGTGTATTCCATATCTTTGCTTAAGATGTGCATCGCTGTTAATACGCACCACCCGCGTATGTGCCGTGCTCGGGGGGGTCCCATGGGGTCCTTTTAGTCTAGCTTGCGAGATACACTTGCGTCAATCATATTAGACTTTGTCACGGAAATCCTGGGAATCTTCCAGAAAAACATTGTATTAATGGCAGGAATTTTGCCGGGGGCGAGAATCTTGCCAGTACGTAAATCTTGCAAGCTGAGCGCTAGAAACTGGGTTGATGTGATTTTAGAGGTGGTCATATCCTAGAAATTCTATCATAAATTCCCTATTATTGCTACTTTTTATGTTATCTCGAGCAAGACCATTTTTAACTTCCTTTATCGCCTAGCTGAAGCCCGGATTTTGTCCCCTCAGAATGGGTAAACATTGAGCAAACTCTCCTGCATTGTGCGGGATGGTCGGATTTCGTCCCTGGAATGAGACGATACTGCAAAACTCCCCCACAGCGCGCGGGATGGGCGGGAACAAGAATTTCCATCCTTTGCGCATTTTGGTATTTTTGCTGAGAAACATGTGCCACGGGGGTGCTTCGGGCTGAGACAAATCACTCGGGAGACTAGACACTTCCTCGGAGGTGAGCAGTAAGCAGGTCGGTACCTTAGTGGAGGCTGGATAAAAATAAATGTATGCTTGAAAATTACCTCTTTGCTTAACGAAAAAAAAACAGGGTTGAGCTGGTGACTGATAAAAAAGGCTCCCCTCCCCCAGAGACAGTCCCCTCCTCCCCTGGATTCCTTTCCCTTCATCTTTCCTTAAATTACGCATGTTATTCTTTATCCTTTTAAAGCTACAATAACGCCTAAAAACTGCATCTATTATCAATGCACCCTCTGAAAATGAAGGCTACTAGGTGGGAGCTGGAAAATATTGTTAGGATATCTTGAAATATTAATGAACTTATCTTAATGAAAAAGGGGTATTTCCTTAAAAGCTCTTAATATGTCTTAAATTCCATCTAATATCACTCCCTCCTCCCCTACCCTCTGGGGTTTCAGGCTAGAAGCCCCTCGGTTTTCTATAATAGATGGTTCTTTTTGCGTATATGATAATGTGACGTTTTCACCTATTATTTTTCACTGTGTTTTTTAGCTGTCTTTTTTATGCTTTATTGCTTGTCAATTTGTTTTTATTTACAATATCTCTGTTTTTGAGATTTATTGTTTGGGATGCGTCTCTCATACCTATGCGTTTACGTAATTTAAACACACATTTCCCCTTTATTGCTAAAATACCTTGAGAACAAATGTTCCCAGGAAACAGATGTTTTCCAAGTGCGTGCCAAAATTAGCAGTAAACACACCGTTCTAACGAGTGCCAAAAAATGGGGAGTCTCAGGTGTCATGCAATTGTTTATTCTTAGAATATGGTTACAGATACAAAATATTAGAAATGATTTCATGGACGACTTGCTTGGGGCGCAGTACCATTGGAAGGGAATGACCTATCGAGTCCTGGGGGGGGGTCAATAACTCTAAGAAAAAATATAAAAGGTGTTTTGAGTGAAAAATGAAACGCTGAAAAAGAAAATGTCTTGAGGCTTCCGGGCGAAAAATGTCAAAATGGTATTATCTGACAGTGATGGATGCGCAATCATTACGTGACCTTAAATAAAGTGTATACCACCATGAAGTTAATGAAAATAGAACGCTTTGGGGTTTCAGGCGAAAAAAAGTACCACGTGACAGTGTTGCAGAATAGTTACGTATGGTGTGAGCTACAAGCGGTGATTCCCCCATCGGTTCCTGTAGTAAGGTTACGTAAAATTGAGTCAAGCATATTATACCTGTCTGTTTGAAACGGGATAAGTCGTATGACGTCATTGGAGTCCAAAAGGGTGTGCCGTGGAGTCTTGCCAACTCTGTCCCCTTTTATAAAACAGCTGACTGCACTGTGCAGGTGCAAGGGGTTGGTAGCTCCACTTATCTGACTCTTTGAAGGCGAGGGTGTGTCGCGTGTTGTAACAAGCGCTTGAAACAGGAGTGTGCACCGTGACGTCAGAGGACTTGTCATATAAATTCAACTAACCTAACCTAACCATTGAACTCTTACCAAGGGCGGGAATGTCACCTAGAACCAGGTGCAAGGGTTTTCCCTTATTATTACTACTTTTCTATTATACGGACCACATTCCAAGTAGTTGAAACACCTGGGAACGTGTCTAGACATGCTCTTGCCTAGAAACAACGCATACTCAGAAAAGGGGTGTGTACCGTGATGTCAGAGGGCATGCGTTTGAAATCCTGTAGAAAAAGGGAGGGTATATCTGTGTCATATTCCCTATCTGTGTCATAGAATATATTATAGCCCCACTAATAGCATGGGCGTTCCGAAAAACGGATGAAGATTTGCTAGATGTTTTCCAGCGAAATTGCCGACGGATTGTTCTGGGTACCCGGTTGACTGACCGTATTTCAAACTGTAGGCTGTGCGAAAAGTGCGGCTCAGTTCCGCTTTCTATGGCTATAATAAGAGAAAGGTTGATATAGCTAGGGCACACTCTGCGGACGAAGGATGACAGATTGCCGAAGATTTTCCTTTTCGGTTAACAGTCAAGGGCTAAACAGAAGGCAGGTCGTCCGCGGTTCGGGTGGGAGGCTGTCATAAATAAATACTAAAGGGGAATGGGAACTTCCTAGGAGGGTGAAAAGAAAGGAGCTTTGAATAAAATGGGATGGAGAAAGAGCGTGCGTAGCTGTGTTGGCCTCAGGCGGCTTGGTGCTGTGGTGAGAGTGAGTTAGTTTAGTTTTCCAGGGACATACTTTTCTAAGTATATAAAATCAATATGTGTTTTACTTTTTATTTATTACAGGTTAGTATTTTCAGTTTCAGAGGCACACTGGTACCTTTATGGTGGCAGTGCTGGCTCCCCTTCTAGACAAAGTTTCACAGTCCAACAGAACATTGTGAACATCTACTAAAAAATTCAGTAAAATGCTGTTTGTTTGTTTTTAGCATTGTCATGGTAAATTCATCGACATGCATATCTAGGATTGATAAAGAAACCTTTTCCAATTACAGACAAATACAAATTAAAACATTTGAAATGCAAAGAAAGGTGCTTGAAACGGAGAAAAATCTATGCATTAGAAATGAGAAAACAACAAAACAATTTTATCGTAAAATACAATTTTGAAAAAACAAACGAAATATAGACCTAATAAAGCTTCATATTGGACTTGCTCCCATTCATAATAACTCCGTTTTCTGGATATATCTCCTCGGCTATGCAAGTGTAGTTTCCTTTATCGGATAGCTGTAAATTTTTTACCGTTAAGGTGGATATTACTCTGCCATCTTCTTCACGATCACTAATTATGTGTGAGCGCCCACTCTAGAAATGAAGCAAACAAAATATTAGGAAGGCTAATTGATCCGCAAATGACAAAATTATAGTGGATTAGTATCCAGAGAAGAAACATCGTTTTGTGCAGAGGTAGTGTCGCAGCAGGCTCTACATAGGGTGAAAAAAAACACAACAGATACTTCGGAGGAGACACAAGTTTATTAAACTGCTCAAAATGGCAAAGTAGTTTTTGCACTCAAACCATCCTGCTTATAAATTCAATCACCCAATGGCCTTTTAGTAGAAACGACAAAAGAATAAAAATTAAAAGCATTAATTTATCAAATTACCCATACCAAGGAAATACAGACTGGGACGAACAATAAGATCGAATGACAACGCTTCTTTATCATATTAAGATAACCGTGTAAAAAAGTTACAAATAGAAAACCAAATATCACCAGTAGAGAAAATAGAACCTTATATATCCTCATCAAATAACTTACAACCCTATCCACAGGTCGCTGGGGGGGGGGGGTTGTGTCATCCCTAGAGATATTATTATATGTTCTTTGGAGTATTTTGAAAAAAAAACAATCGCTACATCATAATTTAGATAGGATGCGTTTGGTGAAAGGAGGGGTTGTAGAAGAAGGAGGTCTAAATGCCCTCCATCACTTTTGACGCTTAAAAAGGAACTACAACTTCCAATTTTCAAACAAATGAGCCTCTTCTAAAGTTAAACAACCATCCCTTCCATAAAAACCTTAAATACCCCCTGGGTATAATTTACAACCCTTGCCCCTAATCTCTGGGGTTTGTTTCAACCCCATAAGCCTTGTTACATAATATTTAGACTATTTTGAAGAGAATGACTATCTCAAAATGTTTATTAGATTTAGGTCGGGACAATACAACGTGTGTGTGGGGACGGGTATCTACCCTCCGATCGCTTTGACTCTTAAAAAGAACACTAGAGCGTCTGATTACCAATCCAATGAGCCCCCTCTGAAGTTATATGACCATACTTTCTATTAAAACCTTATATACTCTCAGGGCATAACTTACAACCCTTGCCCTGAGGGCCGGGGGGATTTGTTATCCTCAAAGACATAATTGCGACAAGTCTATGGCTTCATCCTTTATTGAATAAAATAAATAAATAAATAAAATAATTTCCAGATATTTCAAATACATTGAACAAAATGGTTATCTCAAAATTTTGACTGGAAGTGTTTGGGGAAATGATGGGGGGAGGGGGGGGGGTATTTTCCCTCTGATCACTTTTGACTAACAAAAAAGGCACTAGTCCTCTAAATTTCCAATCGAATGAACCCTTTTTGAAGCTTCTACGACAAAACTTTCAATAAAAACCTTACATGAACCAAGGACAAAACTTACGACCCCTTGTCCCGAGGGCTAGGGGGGATTTCATCCTCAAAATATTTTTTCCAGAGCTTTCAACTACGTTGAACAAAACGGTTATATCAAAATGTTGATCGGAAACGTTTTGGGAAATGATAGGCGTGTGGGGGAAGGAGATTCTCCCTCTGATTACTTTCGACTATTAAAAGGGGCAATAGTCCTCGCAATTTCCAATCGAATGAGCCCTTTTTGAAATTTTTACAATAATGTTTTCTACAAAAACCTTATATCCGCCGGGGCATAACTTATAACCTTAGCTCTGAGGGCTTTGGGGGAGTTGTCATACTAAAAGACATAATTTTCTTACCCTTCAACAGCGTTCAACTAAATTGCTATATCAAAATGTTGATTGGAAGTGTTTGGGAAAATGATGGGCGTGGGGGGGAGGTCATTCACCCTCCGATCTCTTGACTATCAATAAGGACATTAGCCCTCTCAATTCACAATTGAATGAGCCCTTTTTGAAGCTTCTACGACAAAGCTTTCTATAAAAACCTTCCATGCCCCCAGGGCATAAGTTACAACCCTTGCTTTGAGGGCTTTGGGGGGAGTGGTGGGAGGGAGGGAGGGGGGTGTTTTCATACTCAAAAACCTAATTTCCTTAATTTTCAACTATGTAGAACAAAATGGCTATCTCAAAATTTTGGTTGGATATATTTGGGGAAATGGTGGGAGTGAGAGGGGGGTTAGTTGCCCTCCAATCACCTTCGACTATGAAACAGGGCACTAGCCCTTTCAATTTCAAATCGAATGAGCCCTTTTTGAAGTTTCTACGACATCGCTTTCTATAACAACCTTATATACCCCTAGAGCAAAACTTACAACCCTCGCCCTGCGGGCCGTGGGAAAGGGGGGGGGGTTCATCCTCAAAGACATAATTTCCAGAACTTTCAACTCCTTTCAACAAAATGGCTATCTCAAAATTTTGTTTGGATGTGTTTGGGGAAATAGTGGGAGTGACAGGGGGGTCAGTTGCCCTCCAGTCACTTTCGACTATCAAAAGGGGCACTAGCCATTTCAATTTCCAATTGAATGAGCCCTTTTTGAAGTTTCTACGACAAGGCTTTCTATAAGAACATTATATGCCCCCAGAGCATAACTTATAACCCTTACCCTGAGGACTTTTGAGGGGGGGGGGGGTGTCATCCTCGAAGACATAATTTCCAGAAATTTCAACTACGTTGAACAAAAGGGCTACCTCAAAATTTTGATTGGATGTATTTGGGGAAATGGTAAGCTTGAAAGGTGGGTTAGTTGCCCTCCAGCCACTTTCGACTATAAAAAAGGGTACTAGCCCTTTCAATTTCCGATCAAATAAGCCCTTTTTGAAGTCTCTACGACAGCGCTTTCTATAAAACCTTATATGCCCCCAGGGCATAACTTACAACTCTTGGCCTGAGGGCACCGGGGGGAGGGGGTTTTTCATCCTAAAAGACCTATTTTCCAGTACTTTCAACTCCGTTGAACAAAATGGCTATCTAAAAATTTTGATTGGATGTGTTTGGGGAAATAGTGGGCGGGAGAGGGGGTCATTTGCCCTCCAGTCACTTTCGACTATCAAAAGGGACACTAGACCTTTCAAATTCCAATCGAAAGAGTCCTTTTTAAAGTTTCTACGACAACGCTTTCTATAAGAACATTATATGCCCCCAAGTCATAAATTGCTCTGGTTTTTTTTTTGGGGGGGGGGGGTTGTTATACTCAAAGACCTAATTTCCAGAAATTTCAACTACGTTGAACAAAAGTTTTATCTCAAAATTTTGATTGGATGTATTTGGGGAAATGGTAAGCTTGAGAGGGGGGTTAGCTGCCCTCCAATCACTTTCGACAATAAAAAAGAAGACAAGCCCTTTCAATTTCCAATCAAATGAGCCCTTTATGAAGTATCTACGACAAAGCTTTCTATAAAAACCTTATATGCCCCAAAGGCATAACTTACAACCCTTTCCCTGAGGTGTGCGGGGGGTTTGTCATCCTCAAAGACCTAATTTCCAGAACTTTCAACTACGTTAAACAAAATGGCTATCTCAAAATTTTGATTGGATGTGTTTGGGGAAATCTTGGGTGTGAGAGAGGTGTTAGTTGCCCTCCAATCACTTTCGACTATTATAAAAGGCAAAAGCATTTCCAATTTCCAGTCGAATGAGCCCATTTAGAAGTTTCTACGACAACTACTTTGATACGAAGTACCGTGGTCATTTTAACTCTTAAAAAGGGCACTATAACTCCCAGTTTCAAATCAAATAAATCCTATCTGATGTTTACACGCCCACCCATTCAATAAGAACCTTATATGCCCTCAACTCCGCTAGTGCCAGGTATAGGATGTCTTTTACTACTATTTTCACTAAATGTGAAGCTGCTCCTCCAATTCTATTTGTAGGGCCACCCAAAGTCCTCACATGTCCGTCATTATTTTGATCAAAGATAGAATTAACAATCGCTGGTATTAATCATCTATTTTCTTACGCTGAATAAAATCTCGCCGTAAAACCTCAAGCGAAAACCATGAGTCCTTGGTAAACTGTTATCTAGTTTAGGTATGTTGCCTTCGCCAACATCTTTCTTTAAATCTTCACTACTAGTTTCTGTCATAAAGTCTTGTTTATTTGCCAACAGCTCTTTTTTCTCCTTCTTTGATTTGCTATCATCTGAAGCAATCTGCAAGCGAAGTATAATATCTCCGATAGAGCCAATCTAAATCTGCTTCAGAAAAAATATAGTTATTTGGGCCGTCCTGAAAATCAACTTCAAGAGGGTCTACATCTCATTCTTTATGGTTTTGGAGCTTTTTTCTCTCATCGTGTTCTTTCATCACTCATTTTAATGTGAATTCATGTCCAAAATTTAAATCAGCAAAGCTAACGGTGCCATTTAAATGCATGAACAAATGTCCACTACATCGAATAATTTATGAATACTAAATATTACGCATCTGCTTTTAGGGGGGAGAAAATTGCCGCTGATGTTGACAAAATGTCCCACATCTCACCTTTAATCTTAAAAAAATGTGATCTACGGTGCAATAGCCTATAATTAATTATCCGCTAGTGTCACAAATACCTATACTCAAATGACATATTTCCATACATGTAAAAGAAACAATTGATAAATATGCCCTGATGTCAATTTAATTAAATATTACATCTCTTCATAGATCTTTCACCTGACCTAAACTTCTTTGAAAGAGGTAGGATGAAGTCTTGCAGACAGGAAAATCTAGTGTGAATTCTTTCTATATTAATTATTATAACATAGAAATTATTTTCGCTATAAAAGCCTTGTTAAGCCGGCGTAATATTTTTCTCTTAGTTATGATTGTTATTGTTCTCTTCAGATTCTTATTAACGTTGTGTTTTTCTGGACAGTAGCCTCCAGTGAAGCACTAACAGAGTTAGTGGTATGACATTCAAAAATAATATATTTTACTAAAAATTAAGTGTATTGTATAGCTTAGGTAAGGAAATTAAAAAAAAATTTTAAACACAAATAGAATACTATTGACAGGAGAGGTGGCAGACGTAATATAAAAAAAAAATTGTATAACAATTCATATAATGAAATGCAGTAAGAAAACAAGCATCCTACACTGGCATTGATTTCAAGAGCTTCAATTTTATACTAGGAAGGGGAGACTCACGTTCGCTATATTTTCTGCATATACAGTCTCCAAAAGAGCTATCTTGAAATAAAAAACATTCTGTGTATGATGATTCTACAAAAGGGCTAACATTACTTTTCTTTGATGGTTTTTAAGATTTTTATTCTGAAAGGCTTATCGAGCTGCTTCGTTGATATGCCCAATAAATATCTATAAGTACTTACCTTTTCAACCGCATACGGTATCTTCCACATTAATTCTAGTATAGTTTCTGGTTTTGTATGGGATGCAGAACATTCCAAGATGAAGTTTTGGCCGACAAATCGTCTCCCTCTTGTCTTTTCCTTAATCACAAGTCTGGGACCTCTAATTGATTGGGAGCCATTAGAAGAGTACTCGTTTGTTTTCCATCGTCCTTTTTCTAAGCAAAAATTGATCAAATTAGTTGACACTAAACATAATTTAACAGAACATATTTTAAATTGACAACAGGTTATTATTGAAAGCCTTTTTTATTCCCTGAATATCTTGTTTAAAGAGATAATTTTCTAAGTGAGGAGAAACCTACTTCATATTTCGTGTTGGCAGAAAATTGTTACTTCTAAGAGAAATTTTATAATATTAAGTAAAACTTTGTTAGTATTAAGGAAAAAGTTGTTACTTCAAAGAAAAATTTGATAATATTAAGTAAAACTGTGTTTCATGATACCGGAGGGGCAGGCACGTGAAGCTGTGATGAAGTGGAGTGTTTTGTGGAGCATTATGATAGGCTTGGCTTGCAAAAAACTTCAATCACGAGATTGAAGCATAATTTTTAACAAGAAATGTCTGAAAATGTATTAGGAATAATGAAGGGGGTGTCAGAGGGTGTCACAGAGCAGTAATGGTGTGGCACTGTGGCGTGAATTGCTTGGAGCATCGCGTTCTAGCAATGAAATTTCGAGTTCCCTCTGTTAAAAAATATACTGTTTAATTTAGATTCACGAGCTTATTTCCGGTGGGAAAAGTTGCAAAATGTCGTAGAGGGGGGATGAGTGGGTGATTCCACGTGGATGCCGGAGGGGCAGGTGCGTAAAGCTGTGATGGTGTGGAGTGTTTTTTGCAGAATCATGAATGGTTGGGCTTGCAAAAAAAGTGTCAGAGGTTGTCACAGAGCAGTAATAATGTGGCACTGTGGTGTGAACTACTTGGAGTATCACGTTCTAGAAATGAAACATCGAGTTCCCCGCTGTTCAAAAATAAAAAACAGTGTTTAATTTAGATTCATGACCTTATTTTCGTTGGGAAAAGCTGAAAATGTCCTAGAGAGGGGATGAGTGGGTGATTCCACTTGGATGCCAAAGTGGCAGAAGCATAACGCTGTGATGGTTTGGAGTGTTTTGTGGAGCATCATTAATGGCTAGACTTGCAAAAACTTGAATAACCAGATTGAAGCATAATTTTTAACAAGAAATGTCTGAAAAGTGTCTTAGAAATGATAATGAAGGGTGTGTCAGAGGGTGTCACAGAGCAGTAATAGTTTGATAGTGCGGCGCGAATTGCTTGAAGTATCACATTCTAGCAATGAAATATCAAGTTCCCGCTGTTAAAAAAATAAAACCAGTGTTTAATTTAGATTCATGGGCTTATTTTCGGTGGGAAAAGTTTGAAAATTTCCTAGAGGGGGTATGAGTGGGTGATTCCACGTAAATGCCAACAGGGCAGGCGCGTAAAGCTGTTATGGTGTGGAGTGTTTTGTGGAGCAATATGATAGGCTAGGCTTGCAAAAAACTTGAATCACCGGATTGAAGCATAATCTTTAACAAGAAATGTCTCAAAAATGTCTTAGGAGTGATGAGTTGTGCGTCAAAGGGTGCCACAGAGCAGTAATAGTTTAATAGTGTGGGTGAATTGCTTGGAGTATCACGTTCTAGCAAGGAAATATCGAGTACCCGCTGTTCAAGTAAAAACACTGTTTAATTCAAATTCATGAGCTTATTTTCTCTGGGAAAAGGTTCAAAATGTACTAGGGGTGATGAGGGGGTCGTGTCACGTGGATGATGGGGGGGGGGTGATGCCCCGCTGGTGTGGAGCGTTTTGGAGGTTATTATGAAAGTCCAGGCTCGCTTAAAACTTGAATCAATGGGTTGAAGTATAATTTTTTAACAAGAAATGTTAAAAAAAAATGTCTTTGAGGTGATTGGGAGATGTCAGAAGGTGCCACAGAGCAATAATAGTGCGGCATTGTGGCGTGAATTGCTTAGAGTAACACACTTTAGCAATGAAATGTCGAGTTCCTGCTGTTCAAGTAAAAACACTCCTTAATTTAGATTCATGAGCTTATTTTCTCTGGGAAAAGGTTGAAAATGTCCTAGGGAGGTGATGAGGGGTGGTGCCACGGGGATGATAGAGGGGAGTTGTGTAAGGCTACGGTGGTATGGGGTGTTTTGGATGTTATTATGATAAGCATGGCTTGCAAAAACTTGAATCAATGGGTTGGAGTATAATTTTTTTAACAAGAAATGTCTGAAAAAAATGTCTTGGGGTGATGGGGGCGTTTTCAGAGTGATACCACAGAGCATTAATAATGTGGCATTGTGGTGTGAATTGCTTGGAGTATCACACTCTAGCAATGAAATGCCGAGGTCGACTGTTCAAGTAAAAACAGAGTTGAATTTAGATTCATTAGCTTATTTTCTCTGGGAAAAGGTTGAAAATGTCCTAAGGCATGATGAGGGGTGGTGCCACGTGGATGATGGAGGGGTATGTGTGTTTTGTCATGGTGGTTTAAAGTGTTTTGGAGAGTATTATGATAAGCTTCACTTGCATAAGCTTTAATCAGTGGGTTGGTGTATAATTTTTTTAGCAAGAAATGTCTGAAAAAATCTCTTGAGGGGTGATGGGGGTGATGTCAAAGAGGTGCCTTCCGCCATCCATAGTTTTCCAGGGTTGCATGCATTGCCTTGGAATAACACACTCTAGAGCTCAAAGATAAAGTGGGATGTGTTAAAAGAGATTTTCGGGAGAGGGAGACTGAAATCTAACATCCCAGTCAAAGAAACGATGTAGTTTCGTTAAAAGCTCCTAACATGGCTTAAATTTAGTTCTGATATAAACTCCGCCATTTGGAAATGATTGATAGGGGAGGTTGGGGGAGGGCTGGGTTTATTTTCCTTATGGTGTGAAATATTTATAATCTTGGCTCAAAAAAAAACAGGGCATTTTCGTTAAAAAAGTTCTTAATAAGGCTTAAATTTAGCTATAATATCAACCCTGCCCTCTGGAAATGATTGCTTGGACCCCTGCCCTCCCATCCTTCTTTAATTTACACAAATTATTGTTTATGTTTTATCATGTGTCAGGTTTTTTCATGTTTTGCTCTTTGTTTATTGTGTTGTTTTTGTTTTTTGTTCCAATTTTCATGTTTTTCACATTTTATTTTTTGTTTGTTGTGTTTTTTAACTGTTTTTTGTTTGTTTTTAATGCGGTTTGTAAATTTGTTTGAAAACATAAAACTTTTATTTACAAAGTATGTGTTTTTAAGATTTATTGTTTAGCAGAATCAAGAAGTTTACATAATTTATGCACCTTTTCCGTCTTTATTGCTAGAAATAAATTTAGTGCAATTTTCTCTGAAAATAAATAGTCCCCGTCTTCGTTTTGTGCGTCATTGATTTTACACCTGGCCAGGAGAAGTCCGACATGAGCTTGGCAGCCCGCCGATGTGTCATTGAATAGTCAGAGGTGTGTCTTGTGACGTCATGGGAATGTGTTATTTCTAGAATATAATGACTAGGACAGAATACTGGGAATGGTCTGTTAGTCTTGTTGCTTGGAGTGCTTTCCCACTGGAATAAAATTGACCCTACGAGTCCTAGCGAGGACAAAGAATTAAAATATAAAAAAGAAATGCCAAAAAAATGCCAAAAAAGGTATTATGCGACAGTGATGCGCACCGTTAAAATTGTGCTGTCATTAAGTTAAAAGAAAGAAAAATGCTTTGAAAGTTTCGATCAAAAAATAAAGCCAAAAATGTATTATGTGACAGTGATGGTTGCGCAATCATTAAGTGACATCACATTTCTGACGCAAGGTTACATAAAATTATGTCAAGCATATTACACCAGACCGTTTAAGAGGTGCTAAGTCATGTTATGTAACTGGAGTCCAGAGGGGTGTGTCGTGGGAGTCTTGCCAACTGACCGGTAGAAAGAGTTGACCGCATTGCACTCGTGCGAGGGCTTGAGGGGCTAGTACCTCCACTTATCTGACTCTTTAAATTCCCTTGTTAATTTCCTATTATTAATACTTGTGTATTATCCTGAGCACACTCCGATTAATAATTTGCATACACCTGGGAATCCTGCGATTTGGAAAGAGGGACTGTCCTGACGTCAGAGGGCATGTCATAGAAATCCCATGTTAATTTCCTTAATGATGTGGCATAAATCCTATGCTAATTTTCCTATTGCTGCTACTTGTGTATTATCCTGACCATACTCAAGAAGAATCGACAAAAATGGCGCTTGCTATCATTCATATTAGACCTTACCGTTTAAGAGGGGCTGTGTCGTTTGACGTCATTGGAGTCCAGAGGGATGTGTCATGGGAGTCTTGCCAACTGTGTTCCCTTTAATAGAACCGGTGACTGGAATTGATAACAAATGGGCGAGGGTATGTCGTGACGTCAGAGGGCGGCAATCTTGCCAGCTGACCCCATTGCCAAGGTGCGAGGGACTAGGAGCTCCATGAGTCATGGGCCCGAGGAAATCCCATGTTAATCTGCTACCTCTGTGCTCAATATTCCCATGTTATTCAGCTACCTGACTGCTCGAAATTCCCACGTTAATCTGCTACCTGACCGCTCGGAATTCCCATGTTACTCTGCTAACTGTGCGCTCGGAATTTCCATGTTAATTTCGTATTGGGCCACTCGGAATTCCCATGTTAATATGCTACCTGACCATTTGGAATTCCCTTGTTAATTTTGTATAGGGCCGCTCGAAGTAATTAATAGCAGACTACTCATCGGTTCGATGCAGGCAGGCTGGAAAAAAAGTATAAAATTAGAAATACAAACAACAAATATGAGCATATTCGTGTCTAACTTTCTCCGGAAAAATAATGCAATATTGTCATTTGAACCATGGGTCTTGAAACCTTTAAAATGGAATTTTCCCATATGTTGAGGTTAATGATGCAATTTTCATGACGATTGTCTCTATAGGTGATGCTTTCCCCCTTGCTTGAAAAAAAAAAGTTGATTTATACTGATAATTTTCTATGGGTAGCTAAAACTCAAACAAATCTTATATATTTAGAATGAGACCATGGAAATCGATTTCTTTTGACACATTTATTATTTTGAAACATGTAGAACTTTAGTTTCCAATGCGAACACCCCAACATTATTTACCGTTCATTAGCATGTACGGTTTGGAAAATGGACCTTTCTTACATTTGCACAGAGGGGGTTGAAACATTTGCTTAAAAACTGTCAGACAGTTTGAATTTGATGGTGTGCTTTTCATCAAGATTGCCCTTTGAGGATGTTTCCCCCTTTCTCAAAAACTGAAAACATTTCCTTGGGCTACAAACTTTAATGAACTCCTTTATGAGAATGTATTTTACATTTTTAAAATTATCAACACAAGCAGATTTCTTCGATGCATACGCTGCAATTAGATTTATTGTAGACCCTTACTTTATATCGACAAACTTAGATTCTTATGTAACGTTTATTACCATGAATGGCTCGATTCAAAGAAAACTTGGATTGTTTCATCGGAATCTTAAGTAACCGAAAAAAAAGTTATAGAAGTGAAATATATAGATTTGTAAAACATAATTAAAAATTTTCAAAGCAGAGACTTTAATTTTATTAACTTTATGCCTGGTCACCGATAAGTTTGTTTGACAAATGTTTGATCTTTGTAATATATTCAGTGTTCACAAAACATATCAGGTACAATGAAGTCAGACTCACCAATCCGATTTTCTTCTTGAGCATCATTTCTTGTCAGAGAGGCAGATTTCCTGGAGCTGGATATTGTTGGCATACAGACATATGGACCTTCATCTCCACGGCGGAAATTACTATTAGTCAAAATACTTTTAAGAATTTTCATACCATGACCGTTGTATTTGGTTGTTTGTGGCTGAATGTGAATTTTCTGGAAATATTGAAATAATTTCAAAACATATTACTCCTCCCTATATTTAATTTAACTAATTTACCACACTATCAATACCTGAGGACTTATTATTTTTCTTCCTTTTAGCACTGGTCCTAACTCTTCCTCATAAAATAAATCTTCCTTCACTTCTTAATTTTCACAAACTTTTTCACCTTTTCTATATAATTTCCTGTTCCTTTGTCACGGTATAACACATTCTCGAATTATTCTGCTCATCTCTCTTGAACACTTTTCTTAATAGTAACTGAGGCCACGTTTAATAATAGATTAAAATAGAATAGAATTTTCTTGTGCTTAAAGCCCATAAGCCATGGGAAAATACATAAAACAAACAACAATTGCACAGAAATTACAAAAATCCTAATCCTATAAGAATCTAGCTCTGTGCTCCTTCGCGAGACCGATGCATTGTGCTAAATTTCTTACATCCATAAAACATTCATCCATACACACTTTCACCAACCATTCAAAATCAAAATCCTCCTTACTAAACAATTCAATTCTCCGATCAGTAACTGACAATTTCATTCAAATATCCATGAATAGGGCGAAAATATAGACGAAAATAGTCTTTTACCTTTCTTTCCCAATAAACTTTCTTCTTTGGTCCAGTGGTGAACTATCAGCCCTCATTTCAATTAACAGCTTTATTTCCTATTTATTTAAACCCACTTTGAAAAACGTTACTTCAATCCAAATCTCCTTCGACCGACAATAAGGACCAAGAGAAGCCGAAAGCGAACGCTCGGCCTGCCATGCGTATATTTCCTGGTCCTGTAGTATCCTTTCAACTAGCCCACTTGCTTGGTCCCTCATATCCTCAAGCCATAAACCACCCCCCACACACACAAACGACTTAATCCGCATTAATCTGATATACTCTTAACTTGGTACGGCCACACCGAATTGTTTTTCGTCCTTTTTTACAAGATTTCCCTCAATTTCAAAGGTGCTGACCTTATCTTGTTCCCTCTTCTTACTTCGAAATGTCGAAATATTTATATTCCCTCCGCTTCTGTCGATATACAAGAATAGCAAATTCGTTATTATTCTTTTTCAGGTTCCTCTCCATACAGTTCTTTTTTCATCTTATTCAATTCTTCACACTCACGTACCATAACCTTATTCTCATCCAAAGCTCCATACGGATTACACGGATTAAATGTATGGATTAGCTCCATACATTTGGGTAAACCCGTAACGTTTACCCAAATGTATATAGTTCCTAATGATGGAAGGTCAGAGGTTATTCCTTAATCATCTGAACATATATTCAAATCATCTGAAAGCATCTTCTTTAAAAAGTTTGGAAAAATGATCCTGAAATGCTTTTTTGGGGCTTGGCTACCCCAGTCCCCGTGATAGAATCGATAGACCAGTACCCTTATGCAGCCTACAGCCATGTAATGTTTTAGAGTTGTTTGTTTTGTTGGATAAAAGTTCTATAATAATTATTCATTTTTACTGACTGCATTTATATTTAGGATGAAAAGGTGTAATGTAAGCCAGTGTGACCTTTCAACTTCGCCTCGTTAAAGCCAATATGCTACCATTTGACACTTTCCTGGGGTGTGATCTCCTTTGTTACAAAAAATGCCACTAGATCATTAAAGGTTTACCCGAATGTACCCTTTTAATAATCTAGGACTACGGACTATGGATGGTCATTGTGTGATAAGAAATTTCCTATTCTGCATATAGTGGCTTCGGGCTCTCTTACAAATAGAATCCCATTGTGAAATTTCAATCAAGGTCGTACTCGAATTCTGGGCAAGTTAATTCCTATTTCTAAAATTATGCCACTTCCTTGTGCTGATAGCAATGGCAACTACGGCAAGCAGCTGTAACTATAAGCTATTTTATGCAAGGCTCTCATAAAGGCGAGGAAGGTAACCACTTCCTCTTCCAACCACTGTTTTTTCATTCAAGCTTAAAGTTCGTATTATAAGCTTGGGGGATGATAGTCATCACTAAAAAAGAAAACTCCAAATACTTTGTAGAAGGGGAGAAGGATACGAGGCATCAAAAACTGATTATAAGTTCATTATTTCCACGGTTTTCAAGGAGTTCTCCAGACTTTTTTTTTTTTTTTTTTTTTTTTTTTTTTTTTTTTTTTTACATAGATATTTCTCTCATGGAATTCGGCAACGGGGCAAGACTTTCAATGCACTCCGTGACCAAGAAGACATAAAAAAATTTGGATAAATGGGAAAACAGAGATTTCCCCAAAAATGTCGATAGTAGAATGGCCCCTATTGATCGTGACGGGACTCCTTATATGGGCATAGAATACTGACGGGGGTCCATATATGGGCATGGAATCCCTAGGGAGAATGATAGCATAATCGGTCAATGACCTCTTTTTCCAAGGTCGATTTATTTGATGTTTCTATGTTTAATAACTCCGGAACGAAGGTTGCACATGCGCATTGAATTCTAACGGGAACAATGTTATTGATCTAGGACTCGAGGGGGAAGTGAATTTCCGAGAACTTGATTGCGTAATCGATCGTGAATGTTTTGATCCAGAAATAGCATTTGTTGTTGTTGCTCGAGCCAAATGTTATGACTTCCCCGGAAACAGTTAGATCACGTGTTTCCTTCTCAGCCAATCAGAGGGCTTTGTTTACATAGTAGCGGCGGAGTGAATATAAAGAAAGGATTTTTGCTATAGTTTTATTAGTCTGTGAATAGAATTCAGCGAGTGAGAAGAAGAACAGTTTGACTTTACTCATTTGGATATATATTTGTGATGGCGATGAGTGGAATGTTTACCCTTTTAGAAGTTCATAGTGGAGTTGATGACAATAATACAAGAGCACCAAGCATTGCGGTGGAAATCACAAAACGATCTTGGCTTTGTCTGAAATGGGATGCATTATATGCAACATGTGTGATATCCTTGAGCAAATTTAAAATGGAGGATAAATTATAATTTGCCACTAAAGTTATATAGCACATGCGAATAGACTTTAATGTGATTTAAGTGAATTATTGAATCATATCGACGACAATAAACAGTGTCGTTAATTGTACATGCTCTGTATTATTGCACAGTTGTTGTAATTATTCAATAAAATTGTTTCGAAATCGAAAATGTTCTCTTTCTTTTCTGGTTAGGGCTAACGAACCAGGGTCAGTCTAGAGTCAGCAGTCGGAGTGAAAGGACTGAAAAATGAATAAATTTGAGAAAGAGAGAATTAGATCAAATCTAGTGTTTATGGAAAAATATTTGATTTTGGATGATGATTTTCTCGAGTTATCTCTTAAACGCAGGATATTCTCTTCTCAGGGAACCCTTGACAATATAATGAGGAGTGATTCTCCCCCATTGGACTATTGTATGAAACTTTTAAAATGTGACTCAAATGCTTATAGTCAATTTATTGATATATTAATTGAAACAAAGCAGAATCATATAGTGGATATACTTTTGAAAATATTGCCAATGGATTCAATGTAGATGGCTCCCCCATCATTCGAAAAAGGTAACGTCACAGAGCTACTCCTCTCTCCCTCATTTCCCTCTCATTGAATTTATCGAACGAAAAGGATCAGTTTCGTTTTAGCTGTGAGTGAGTTGACATCGGAAACCGAAAAATGTTCTATATATGTCCATTGTGCATGTACACTCTTGGCATTTGGAATCAATGTGAGAATTGTACTATTATTGATGACTATAGTGAAAAGTGTAAATTATGTAATCCTTGTAAATTACATAGAGGCTATGCAGTACAAATTAAAGGGTGTAATTCATGTCTTGAGGAGGTGTGTGACTCTCATACTAGAGGGCACCTGTGCTCCAATTGTCACGATGATAAATGTGATCAGTGGGAGAATACTTACCCCGCTATGATTGAAAAGAATCCTAAACGTGATTTTAGTTTATTGCTAAGAGATTGCTATCGTCGTGGATTTAAAATATTTTGAGAAGAGGAATCTGGTCTACGATTCAACTGTTGGGGTAACAGGACAATCTGGTTTCTACGTCATCGTTGTGATGACACCACCTACTATGACTATAAGCCAAGTGATTTTTATTTGACTTTGACAGAATGTGATTCCCCATTTGAAAAAACTGTATGTGTTATTGCTTCAAATAGACAGATTGAAACTCGTGAATTTCATAATATGAATGCAAATAGTATTATTGACTATACAAAGAGGTATGACAAGAGTGGAGTTACATTGTACTGTAGAAAATGTGACCCTGACTTTGCAGTCAATTAAGATCAATATACAGTGAATCCAAATGATTTAGCAGCATTAGTGGTTCACGACAGTT
This sequence comes from Artemia sp. Qi Xiang Cuo, assembly GCF_049724085.1. Classification (NCBI taxonomy): domain Eukaryota; kingdom Metazoa; phylum Arthropoda; class Branchiopoda; order Anostraca; family Artemiidae; genus Artemia; species Artemia sp. Qi Xiang Cuo. The sequence continues at coordinate 46,912,945 of NC_142795.1, forward strand.
GCCTATACATCGAAGATGAAGAAATCTAAAGTGAAGATTTAAAGACAATGTTGTATATATATATGCATTTTATTAATAAACAAATTCACAAATATTTCTTAAGCACTTTACTCTTAGGGCACTGAAATCATTATTATAGAGGTTTGAGAGAATATTTTCCACTAGAATTTCCTTCAGACGAGGATTGTCAACATAAATTTAGAGAAACTGCATGTAACTACAGATGTGACATTGGAACACACAATATAGAAATTCATGGAATCCACAGCTTTTAGTCGTTAGATCCTGAACCCTCTTCCGATTTTGAATAATAGTTGTACCACTGCTCTCAATATAGTTGCTGATGTGAGGGGTATAGAATGTATAGGGTAGACCAAGAGGATCAAAAAATTCAATCGTCTTCATTGTTTGAAAGATGCAGAACCAATGATCCGTCAGCACAGTCGACGGACTGCTATTAACAATAATCAAGGTATTGTTTATACTTTGAATTTTTCCAAGATAGTCCGAGGGCACACAATAGCATTTGTACTGGGACATGTAGGGGTCCATATTAAATACATTTAGTATTTGACTGGTGTTCATGGCGCCAAGTCTAGTAGAACACTGCCTTCGGGAGTGATTTCCCAATAGGTTTCATATTGATTTAGTGAGATTAGGGCAATACTCTCAGCCAATGGGTCGGCAAATGTACACTCTAAACGCACAGTCCCCATACGTACTATACTCATATCCTGTGTGCCCGACAAATCCAGTACAATGATACCATGTGCTTTAGCAAACATATCTTCGGTTATACCATTTTCGAATAGTTGAGAGTCTTGATCTAGGGTTTTCATGGTCAACTCAAACAGTGCTATATAAGATCTGTCGACGGAGAGATTGTCGAGGTAAAAAACGTCCAATGTTCACACCCGGGATGTAACTCCAAAACATAACGATTTTAAGCGGACAATCAGTTCCTTACCCACATGCGATAGCACTTTTTAAGACGGCCAACGCGAGGGGCTTTGGGCTAACGTCAGATATCCGGGAGGAACCAGTGACGGTGTAGGACCCCATTGCAATATGACGCTGATTGGTGATTGTATGAGGAACAAGTAGTTTAATATTGTTTCCATTGGCTCTCAGTTTTTCCACGGCCAAAGCAACAGAACTCATGACCTGTTGTTTGCGTACATGAAGTATTGCCGAGGTGAGGGGAGACTTATATCAGGATTGGCTACAAGTTCTTTTCTCAATATGAAATTGGAGGGTGCAAGCGTTAGTTTTATATCCACTTGAACAGTGGGTGGCATACATTTGGGAATATTAAATATGTCATGATACATTTTTCCAACTTGGTGCAAGTCCCAAGTTGCAGAATTTAAACATATATCTGTACTATTAGTATTAGTACTTTATTCATGACCTAAGTAGACACCTCTAAAGACATAGTAGGACTTGGGCGTCATCAACATGAATTGCATAGAGCTTGTATAATTTGAGAGATTGTTGCTTGTGCTCACCAGCGTGCCATTGATGTAGACACTAATTTGATGCAATAAATTATGTAGTTTACAATTTTCATAGGACATTCAATCGCCCCGAAATGGCATTGTATAATCGGATTTAAGGACTTTCATTTGCAAATCTATAAATGCTGAACAGATGTCCATAAAGTAGTCTTCATTGGAGTAAATTTTAAAGTGGATATTATCGGAGAGGGGTTGTTGTGGATAAAATTGTTCATAGTATCCATGCTTAACACTCACATCAACATTTTCAGCTTTGAATAGATTCAATGAGGTGGTGATTGAAGGTTGAGAATCCTTATGCGGTAGGTAGGACATTCTAGGAGAAGAAATCTAGTTTCGATCTGATAATTTTCTTTCTGGGACTTCTGTTTACAGCATATGTCCACTTTTTCCTTCTTTTCTTTGACAAGAGGGATGATGTCTTTTGTTTCCGACCTGAGTGGAGACTGATTAGTGATGCATTGTTTCTCGACCTTTTTAAGCCTTTACCATTCTGTTTTAATTTTTCGCCAAGGGTTCGAGTGCTGGACCTAAGATTTTCTGTAGCACTTTTTTTAAAATCCTTACCAAAGCCCCTACCGTAGAACGTATAGAATGCAAAATCTGTTATGGCTGTTTCAAGAAATTGCCTGGACAATTTTATTAAGGAGCAGAAGTGCGCAGCACCCCTGCTGCCAAGGAAATAATCAGACAGTGACGTGTGTCCCTTGTGACAGGTCATTTCAGAGCCCTGCTTTCGCTAACCACGAGTATTCAAGTAGCTGTCAAGATCAGGAAAAGTGAATACCACTTTTTTATGAGACATCTTGCTGTTGAGCGATGGGTCGAAAATGGCATGTAATCACAGCCAACCCTTTTGAAATTGCTATGGGATCACCCAATTCGGTTCTTAGTGTTAACTGATCAAAACATCAAGTCCTCGTATGAATTGTATTGGTATGGTTGTGGCAATAGCTTTTATTTTATCATAGGACTCCTGCCAAATACTATAGCAATAGTAGATTTTTTTCGGCTTTTCCAAAAACATTTATCGCAATTTTGAATTATTCTAGTTAAAAGCGTTGTTTTCCCCGATATTTAGGGACCGCACAGAAATGATCTGAAGGGTGTTTTAAATTGATATATGCTTCTGCTGACAACAGTCGATCTGAAGCTAAAGCCAAATCGTACGTCATCAATTAATAAGTATCAATTTTTCCCCGTGTATCTATCTATTCAAGAACAACAAAAAAAAACAATATTTTATGGCATCTTTTATTTCAATTCTATATGAAAACAAATATTTGCAGTCACCATGAACTGCACTGATAAAAATAATAACACTTGTTCAACAAGAGCAGTTGACAAAATTTCTCCGGTCAAAATAAAAAACACTTTTTGTCCATCAACAATAACACTATCTGTACAACACTTATTGTCTTAAAACACTTTTTTTTTTTTCACCATCACTTTATGTACATTAGCACAGAGTAACACACTTTTCTGTACAACAACAACAACAACACTTTTTTGTACAACAAAAAAACACTTGAAAACAACACTTGAAAAAAAACACTGGGAACTTGATAGCACAGTTGAACATTATGAATTTAAAAGTGGGGTCCCCCCCCACCCCGGGG
>NC_142795.1:47919519-47942019 GCF_049724085.1 Artemia sp. Qi Xiang Cuo
TTTTGTGTGTGTGTAAGTTTTTGTGTGTGTGTGTAATTTTTTGTGTGTGTGTGTATGTTTTTGTGTGTGTGTAAGTTTTTTTGTGTGTGAGTTTTTGTGTGTGTGTAAGTTTTTGTGTGTGTGTGTGTGTATGTTTTAGTGTGTGTGTGTGTAATTTTTTGTGTTTGTGTAAGTTCTTGTGTGTGTGTGTATGTTTTTGTGTTTGTGTAAGTTTTTTTGTGTGTATTATTTTTTTTGTGTGTTTCATTTTTTGTGTTTGTGTAAGTTTGTTTGTTTGTGTTAGTTTTTGTGTGTGTCTTTGTTTTTTTTTGCGTGTAAGTTTGTGTGTGTGTTTGTTTATGTTTTTGTGTATGTTTGAGTTTTTTTGTGTGTGTAAGTTTTTTTTTTTTTTTTATTTTTTTTTTGTGTGTGTAATTTTTTTTTGTGTGTGTAAGTTTTTTTTTGTGTGTGTTATTTTTTGTTTTTGTTTAATTTTTTTTTGTTTGTGTAAGTTTTTTTGTGTGTGTGTTCGTTTTTTGTGTGTGTGTCTGTGTATTTTTTTTTGTATGTGTAAGTTTGTGTCTGTTTGTTAGTTTTTGTGTGTGTGTGTATGTTTTTGTGTGTGTGTGTGTGTAAGTTTTTGTGTGTGTGTGTAAGTTTTTGTGTTTGTATAAGTTTTTGTGTGTGTTTAAGTTTTTTGTGTGTGTGTGTAAGTTTTTGTGTGTGTGTAAGTTTTTATGTGTGTGTAAGTTTTGTGTTTGTGTGTGTGCTTGTTTGTGTGTTTTTGTGTGTGTGTGTATGTGTTTCTGTGTGTGTGTGTGTGTGTGTGTGTGTGTGTGTGTGTGTCTGTGTGTGTGTGTGTCTGTGTATGTTTTTGTGTGTGTAAGCTTTTTTTGTGTGTGTAAGTTTTTGTGTGTGTGTAAGTTTCTGTGTGTGTGTGTGTGTAAGTTTTTGTGTGTGTGTTTAATTTCTGTGTGTTTGTGTAATTTTTTGTGTGTTTTTAATTGTTTGTGTTTGTGCATGTTTTTTTGTGTGTGTGTAAGTTTTTTTTTTTGTGTAAGTTTTTAGGTGTGTGTTAGTTTTTGTTTGTTTTTTATTTTTTGTGTGTGTGTGTGTGTTTGTGTGTGTTTAAGTTTTTGTGTGTGTAATTTTTTTGTGTTTGTTTTTTTTTTTTTTTTTTTTTTTTTTTTTGTTTTTGTTTTTTTAATTTTTTGTGTGTGTGTGTAAGTTTTTTTTTGTGTTTTATTTTTTGTGTTTGTTTAAGTTTTTTTGTGTGTGTAAGTTTTTGTTTGTGTTTTTTTTTTTGTGTTTATTTTAATTTTTTTGTGTGTGTTAGTTTTTTTGTTTGTGTAAGTTTTTTTGTGTGTTTAAGTTTTTGTGTGTGTGTAAGTTTTTTGTGTGTGTGTAAGTTTTTGTATGCGTGTAAGTTTTTGTGTGTGTGTAAGTTTTTGTGTTTATGTAAGTTTATGTGTGTGTAATTTTTTGTTTGTTTTATAGTTTTTTGTGTTTTTTCAATTTAGTTGTGTGTTTTTAGTGTTTTTGTGTGTGTTATAGATTGTGTGTGTGTGTATTCATTTTTTCTTTCTCTTTTGATTGTGTGTGTGTATGTATTTGTGTGTGTGTAAGTTATTGTGTGTGTGTGTTTTTTTTTGTGTGTGTGTAAATTTGTGTGTGTGTGTGTAATTTTTTTTGTGTGTGTAAGTTTTTTTGTGTGTGTTAGTTTTTGTGTGTGTGTAAGTTTTAGTGTGTGTGTGTGTTCAAGATTTTGTGTGTGTAAGTTTTTGTGTGTGTGTAATTTTTTGTGTGTGTGTGTAAGTTTTTGTATATGTGTAAGTTTTTGTGTGTGGGTAAGTTTTTGTGTGTGTGTAAGTTTTTTTGTGTGTGTTTTTGTTTGTTTTTCTGTGTTAGTTTTTTTGTGTGTGTAATTTTTTGTGTTTGTGTATGTTTTTGTTTTTGTTTAAGTTTTTGTGTGTTTGTAAGTTTTTGTGTGTGTGTAAGTTTTTGTGTGTGTGTAAGTTTTTTGTGTGTGTGTGTAAGTTTATGGGTTTGTGTAAGTTTGTGTGTGTGTGTGTGTCAGTTTTTGTGTGTGTGCGTGTAAATTGTATTTTTGTGTGTAGGTTTTTATGTGTGTATAATTTTTTATTTGTGTTTAATTTTTTTTGTGTGTGTTTTTTTTTTTTTGTTTGTTTAAGTTTTTTGTGTGTGTGTAAGTTTTTTTTTGTTTGTGTAATTTTTTTTTTTGTGTGTGTAAGTTTTTTTTTTGTGTGTGTGTGTATGTTTTTGTGTGTGTGTAATTTTTTGTGTGTGTTAAATTTTTTGTGTGTGTGTGTAAGTTTTTGTGTGTTTGTTAGTTTTTGTGTGTGTGTGTAAGTTTTTGTGTGTGTGTAATTTTTTTTATGTGTGTTATTTTTTGTGTGTGTTTGTAATTTTTTTTTTGTGTGTGTGTAATTTTTTTTTGTGTAAGTTTTTTTTTGTGTTTTAGTTTTTGTGTGTGTGTATTTTTTTTTGTGTGTAATTTTTTTTGTGTGTGTAAGTTTTTTTTTGTGTGTGTGTGTAAGCTTTTATGTGTGTTTTAGTTTTTGTGTGTGTGTAAGTTTTTGTGTGTGTGTGTTTTTGTGTGTTTTATTCTTCTATAACCCATTCTTGTTTTTGTATGCGTGTAAGTTTTTGTGTGTGTGTAAGTTTTTGTGTGTGTATGTAAGTTTATGTGTGTGTGTAAGTTTTTGTGTGTGTGTAAGTTTTTTTGTGTGTTCAAGATTTTGTGTGTGTGTAAGTTTTTGTGTGTGTGTAAGTTTTTTTGTGTGTATGTGTAAGTTTTTTTATTTGTTTTAGTTTTTGAGTGTGTGTTAGTTTTTCTGTGTGTGTTAGTTTTTGTGTGTGTGTGTGTAAGTTTTTGTGTGTGTGTAAGTTTTTGTGTGTGTGTGTAATTTTTTTTGTGTGTGTAAGTTTTTGTGTTTGTGTAAGATTTTATGTGTGTGTAATTTTTAGTGTGTGTGTGTTTTTGTTTTTGTGTGTGTGTATGTTTTGTGTGTGTGTATTTGTTTTTTTTTGTTTTTTTTTTTGTTTTGGTGTGTGTTTTTGTGTGTGTTTTTGTTTTTTTGTTTGTTTTTGTTTTTTTGTGTGTGTGTGTTTTTTTTTGTGTGTGTGTAATTTTGTGTGTGTGTGTGTGTAAGTTTTTGTGTGTGTGTGTGTATAAGTTTTTTTGTGTTTGTAAGTTTTTGTGTTTTTGTTTGTTGTTTTTGTGTGTTTAAGTTTGTGTGTGTGTGTGTGTGTGTGTGTGTGTGTGTATTTTTTTGTGTTTTTGTCATTTTTTTTGTGTGTGTAAGTTTTTTTGTGTGTGTATGTTTTTGTGTGTGTTTTAGTTTTTTGTGTGTGTGTAAGTTTTTGTATGAGTGTAAGTTTTTTGTGTGTGTAATTTTTTTTGTGTTTCTGTAATTTTTTTTGTGTGTGTTATTTTTTTTGGGTTTGTATGTATTTTTTTTTTTTTAAATATATTTTGCTTTTGTTATTTTTTTTGTTTGTTTAATAGTTTTTTTTTTTTTTTTTGTTTTTTTTTATTTTTTTTTTTTTTTGTGTGTTTTTTTTTGTGTGTGTGTTATTGTGTTTGTTTGTTTTTTATTTTTTTTTTTTGTGTTATTTTTTTTTTGGGTGTTTTCGTTTGTTTTTGTGTTTTATTTTTTGTTTTTTTGTAAGTTTTTTTGTGTTTTTAATTTTTTTTTTGTGTGTTTGTTTTTTTTGTTTGTTCTAGTTTTTGTGTGTGTTTTAGTTTTTGTGTGTGTGTAAGTTTTTGTTTGTGTGTGTAAGTTTTTGTGTGTGCGTAAGTTTTTGTGTGTTTTCGTGTTTTTGTGTGTGTGTAAGTTTTTGTGTGTGTGTGTGTGTTTTAGTTTTTTTGTGTGTGTAAGTTTTTATGTGTGTGTGTTTATTTATGTGTCTGTAAGTTTTTGTTTATGTGTGTTTGTTTTTGTTTGTTTTTATTTTTTTGTGTGTGTGTAATTTTTTTTTGTGTTTGTGTATGTTTTTGTATTTTTTTTTGTTTTTGTGTGTGTGTGTGTGTAAGTGTTTGTGTGTGTGCGTTTTATTTTGTTTTTGTGTGTTAGTGTTTGTGTGTGTGTATTTTTTTTTTTGTGTTTTATTTATTTTGTGTTTGTTTTTGATTGTTTTTGTGTAAATTTTTTTGTTTGTGTGTTTAATTTTTTTTTGTTTTTTTTAGTTTTTTGTGTGTGTGTGTGTAATTGTTTTTGTTTGTTTGTGTTAGTTTTTGTGTTTGTTTGTAAGTGTTTTTATTTTTTTCAGTTTTTTTTTGTTTTTTTGTGTTTGTGTGTGTGTGTGTGTGTGTATTTTTTTTTTTTGTGTTTAATTTTGTTTTTGTGTGTAATTTTTTTTGTTTGTGTTTTTTTTTTTGTTTTTGTTTGTTTTTTTATGTGATTTATTTTTTTTGTGTGTGTTTATGTTATTTTTTGTGTGTGTCTGTTTTTGTGTGTGTTTGATGTATTGTGTGTGTAAGATTTTTTGTTTGTGTAATTTTTTGTGTGTTTGTAAGTTTGTTTGTGTGTTTGTGTGTATGTTTTTGTGTGTTTGTTATTTTTTTTGTGTGTAAGTTTTTGTGTGTGTGTAATTTTTTTTTTGTGTGTAAGTTTTTTTTTGTGTGTGTGTGTAAGTTTTTGTGTGTGTTTAATTTTTTGTGTGTGTGTAAGTTTTTGTGTTTGTGTTGTTTTTTTTGTTTTATTCTTCTATAACACATTATTGTTTTGTATGAGTGTAAGTTTTTGTGTGTGTGTAAGTTTTTGTGTGTGTGTGTAAGTTTTTATGTGTGTGTAAGTTTTTGTGTGTGTGTTAATTTTTGTGTCTGTGTGTCAGTTTTTGTGTGTGTGTAAATGTTTGTGTGTGTGTAATTTTTTGTATGTGTGTAAGTTTTTGTGTGTGTGTAAGTTTTTTTGTTTGTGTATGTTTTTGTGTGTGTGTTGTAAGTTTTTTTGTGTGTGTGTAAGTTTTTGTGTGTGTGTGTAAGTTTTTGTGTGTATGTTAATTTTTTTGTGTGTGTAAGTTTTTGTGTGTGTGTACTATTTTGTGTGTGTTTTTTTTTAATGTCGATTTTGTTTTTGTTTTGTGTGTGTGTAAGTTTTTGTGTTTGTGTAAGTTTTTTTGTGTGTGTAAGTTTTTGTGTGTGTGTAATTTTTTGTTTGCGTGTAATTTTTTTTTGTTTTTTTTATTTTTTTTTTTTGTGTGTAATTTTTTGTGTGTGTGTGTTTAAGTTTTTGTGTGTGTGTGTAAGTTTTTGTGTGTGTGTAAGTTTTTGTGTGTGTGTAAGTTTTGTGTGTGTGTGTAAGTTGTGTGTGTTTTTTTGTTTTTTTTTTCTTTTTAATGTTTTTGTGTGTGTGTATTTGTTGTTTTGTTTTTTATTTTTTGTGTGTGTGTTATTGTGTTTTTTCTTTTTAGTTTTTTGTGTGCGTGTAAGTTTTTGTATGTGTGTAAGTTTTTGTGTGTGTAAGTTTTTGTGTGTGTATGTAAGTTTATGTGTGTGTGTAAGTTTTTGTGTGTGTGTAAGTTTTTTTTGTTTGTTCAAGATTTTGTGTGTGTGTAAGTTTTTTTGTGTGTTTAATTTTTTTTGTGTTTTTGTAAGTTTTTGTGTGTTTTTAAGTTTTTGTGTGTGTAAGTTTTTGTGTGTGTGTATTTTTTTTTTTGGTTGTGTAATTTTTTGTGTGTGTGTAATTTTGGTTGTTTGTGTTTAATATTTTGTGTTTGAGTAAGTTCTTGTGTGTGTGTTAGTTTTTTTTCTTGTGTTAGTTTTTGTTTGTGTGTTTGTTTTTTGTGTGTGTTCTAGATTTTGTGTGTGTGTAAGTTTTTGTGTGTGTGTAATTTTTTGTGTGTGTGTTTAATTTTTTGTGTCTTTGTTATTTTTTTTGTGTTTTTAATTTATTGTTTGTTGTTTTTTGTTTGTGTGTGTGTATGTTTGTGTTTTTTTGTAATTTTTTTTTTTCAATATTGGGTTTGTTTTTGTGTGTTTGTTTGTGTGTGTGTAATTTTTTTTTTTTTTTTATTTTTTTGTGTTTTTTTATTTTTTTTGTTGTGTGTGTGTAATATTGCTTGTGTGTGTGTGTTTGTGTTTTTTTGTGTGTCTTTATTTGTGTTTGTGTGTGTTTGTTTTTTTGTGTGTTTATTTTTTTATTTGTTTTTAATGTTTTTTGTTTTTTTTGGTTTTTGTGTTTGTTTTAATTTTTTTTTGTGTGCTTGTTATTTTGTTTTTTTTGTTTAAGTTTTTTGTGTGTGTGTGTGTATGTTTTTTTGTTTGTGTGTGTTTGTGTGTTTTTTTTTGTGTGTTTTAGTTTTTGTATGTGTGTATTTTTTTGTGTGTGTGTAAGTTCTTGTGTGTGTGTGTGTGTGTAAGTTTTTTTGTGTGTGTATTTGTTTGTGTGTGTGTACGTTTTTGTATGTGTGTAAGTTTGTTTGTGTGTGTAAGTTTTTGTGTGTGTGTAAGTTTTTGTGTGTGTGTGTAATTTTTAGTGTGTGTGTTTTAGTTTTTTTGTGTGTGTGATTTTTTGTGTTTGTTATTTTTTTTTTGTTTTTATGTTTTTGTGTGTGTTTGTTAGTTTTTGTGTGTGTGTGTAAGTTTTTTTTTTTGTGTAAGTTTGTGTGTGTGTGTGTGTGTAATTTTTTGTGTGCGTGTAAGTATTTTTATTATTGTAATTTTTTGTGTGTGTTTGTAATTTTTTTTTTGTTTTTTTTTAATTTTTTTTTGTGTTAGTTTTTTTTTTTTTTTACTTTTTTGTGTTTGTTTAAGTTTTTGTTTTGTTAAGTTTTTTTGTGTGTGTATTTGTGTTTTTTTTTTGATTTTTTTTTTTGTTTTTGTTTTTTTTTGTGTGTGTGTGTATTTTTTTTATTGTGTTTTTTTTTTTGTGTGTGTGTGTAATTTTTTGTGTGTGTGTTTTTGTTTTTTTGTTATTATTCTATAACACATTATTGTTTTGTATTCGTTTTAGTTTTTGTGTGTGTTTTAGTTTTTGTTTGTTTATGTTATTTTTTTTTTGTGTGTTATTTTGTGTGTGTGTGTTAGTTTTTTTTTTTTTTTAAAGATTTTTTTTGTTTGTAATTTTGTGTGTGTGTGTGTAATTTTTTCTATGTGTTTATGTTTTTTTGTGTGTGTTTTTTTTAATTTGTGTTTATTATTTTTTGTGTGAGTGTTTTTTTTTGTGTGTGTGTGTGTGTAGTTTTTTGTGTGTGTGTGTAATTTTTTGTGTGTGTGTAATTTTTTGTGTGTGTGTTTTTTTTAGTTTGTGTGTGTGTAATTTTTTGTGTGTTTTTCAGTTTGTGTGTTTGTGCTTGTTTTTGTGTTTGTGTAATATTTTTTTTTTGTTTAATTTTTTTTGTGTGTGTAAGTTTTTGTGTGTGTGTAAGTTTTTTTTTTGTGTGTGTAATTTTTTTTGTGTGTGTGTGTAAGTTTGTGTGTCTGTCTGTGTTTGTAATTTTTTGTGTGTGTGTAAGTTTTTGTGTGTGTGTAAGTTTTTTTTGTGTGTGTGTAAGTTTTTGTGTGTGTGTAAGTTTTTGTTTGTGTGTAAGTTTTGAGTGTGTGTGTGTAAGTTTGTGTGTGTGTGTAAGTTTTGTGTGTGTGTGTGTAAGTTTTTGTGTGTGTGTAAGTTTTTATGTTTGTGTAAGTTTTTTTGTGTGTGTAAGTTTTTTTGTGTGTGTATTTTTTTTTTTGTGTGTTTGTTAGTTTTTTGTGTGTGTTTATTTTTTTTTGTGTGTTTGTAAGTTTTTTTGTGTGTTTTTTTTAGTTTTTTTTTTGTGTGTGTGTGTAAGTTTGTGTTTGTGTGTGTTTTTTTGTGTGTGTGTAATTTTTTTTTTGTGTGTTTTAGTTTTTGTGTGTGTGTAAGTTTTTGTTTGTGTGTAAGTTTTTGTGTGTGTGTGTAAGTTTTTTTTTGTGTGTAAGTTTTTGTATGTTTGTATGTGTTTGTGTGTGTGTGTTAGTGTTTGTGTGTGTGTGTGTAAGTTTTTGTGTGTGTGTATGTTTTTGTGTGTGTGTAAGTTTTTGTGTGTGTGTATGTTTTTGTGTGTGTGTAAGTTTTTGTGTGTGTGTATGTTTTTTTTTGTGTGTGTGTGTAATTATTTGTGTGTTTGTAAGTTTTTGTGTGTGTGTGTATTTGTGTGTGTTTTTGTTTTTGTTTTTTTGTTATTATTCTTTAAAAATTTCTTGTTTTTGTATTAGTGTTAGTTTTTGTTTGTGTTTTAGTTTTTGTGTTTATCTGATTTTATGTGTGTGTGTGTAATTGTTTGTGTGTGTGTAAGTTTTTTGTTTGTGTTCAAGATTTTTTGTGTGTGTAAGTTTTTGTGTGTGTGTAATTTTTTGTGTGTGTGTAAGTTTTTGTGTGTGTGTAAGTTTTGTCTGTGTGTTAGTTTGCTTGTGTGTGTAAGTTTATGTGTGTGTGTGTAAGTGTTTGTGTGTGTGTGTGTAATTGTTTTTGTGTGTGTGTAAGTTTTTGTGTGTGTTTAAGTTTTTGTGTGTGTTTGAGTTTGTGTGTGTGTGTAAGTTTTTGTGTGTGTAAGTTTTTTTTGTGTGTGTGTAAGTTTTTGTGTTTGTGTAAGTTTTTTGTGTGTGTAAGTTTTTGGGTGTGTGTAAGTTTTTGTGTGTTTGTAAGTTTTTTGTGTGTGTGTAAGTTTTTGTGTGTATGTGTGTAAGTTTTTGTGTGTGTGTGTGTGTAAGTTTTTGTGTGTGTGTACAAGTTTTGTGTGTGTGTGTATGTTTTTGTGTGTGTGTAAGTTTTTGTGTGTGTGTAAGTTTTGTGTGTGTGTGTGTGTAAGTTTGTGTGTGTGTTTGTGTGTTGTTTTTTGTGTGTGTGTGTTTGTTTTGTGTGTGTGTGTATGTTTTTGTGTGTGTGTATGTTTTTGTTTGTGTGTATGATTTTGTGTGTGTGTTTGTAATTGTTTGTGTGTGTGTGTATTTAGTTGTGTGTGTAATTTTTTGTGTGTGTAAGTTTTTGTGTTTGTATAAGTTTTTGTGTGTGTGTGTAAATTTTTGTGTGTGTGTAAGTTTATTTGTGTGGGTTAGTTTTTGTGTGTGTGTAAGTTTTTTTGTGTGTGTAAGTTTTTTGTGTGTGTGTAAGTTTTTGTATGCGTGTAAGTTTTTTGTGTGTGTAAGTTTTTGTGTGTGTTATGTAAGTTTATGTGTGTGTGTAAGTTTTTGTGTGTGTGTAAGTTTTTTGTGTGTGTTCAAGATTTTGTGTGTGTGTAAGTTTTTGTGTGTGTTCAATTTTTTATGTGTGTTTGTTAGTTTTTTTATGTTTGCAATTTTGTGTGTTTGTGCGTTATTGTTTGTGTGTGTGTAATTTTGTTTGTGTGTGTGTTAGTTGATGTGTGTGTGTGTGTGTAAGTTTTTGTGTGTTTGTGTAAGTTTTTGTGTGTGTTTTTGTTTTTGTGTGTGTATGTTTTTGTGTTTGTGTTATTTTTAGTGTGTTTGTTTGTGTATGTTTTTGTGTGTGTGTAATTGTTTGTGTGTGTGTATGTTTTTGTGTGTGTGTGTAAGTTTTTTGTGTGTGTGTGTAAATTTTTGTGTGTGTGTAATTTGTTGTGTGTGTGTAATTTGTTGTGTGTGTGTGTAAGATTTTGTGTGTGCGTGTGTATGTTTGTGTGTGTGTGTGTTAGTTTTTGTGTGTGTGTGTAAGTTTTTTTGTGTGTGTAAGTTTTTGTGTGTGTGTGTAAGTTTTTGTGTGTTTGTAAGTTTTTGTGTGTGTGTAAGTTTTTGTTTGTGTGTAAGTTTTTGTGTGTTTGTGTGTGTATGTGTGTGTGTGTGTGTGTGTGTCTAAGTTTTTGTGTGTGTGTAATTTTTTTTGTGTGTGTGAGTTTTTGTGTGTGTGTAAGTTTTTTGTGTGTAAGTTTTTTGGGTGTGTAAGTTTTTTTTTGTTTGTCTGAGTTTTTTTGTGTTTTTAATTTTTTGTGTTTTTGTAATTTTTTGTGTGTGTGTGTAAGTTTTTGTGTGTGTGTGTGTGTGTGTAAGTTTTTCTGTGTGTTTATGTTTTTGTATGTGTGTATGTTTTTGTGTGTGTGTAAGTTTTTGTGTGTTTTTTTGTTTGTGTTTGTTTTTTTGTGTGTGTTTAAGTTTTTTTGTGTGTGTGTAAGAGTTTGTGTGTGTGTATGTTATTGTGTGTGTGTATGTTTTTGTGTGTGTCTAAGTTTTTGTGTGTGTGTGTAATTGTTTTTTTGTGTGTTTTTAAGTGTGTTTTTGTGTGTTTTTGGTTGTGTTTGTTTATTTTTGTTTGTGTGTGTATGTGTTTGTGTGTGTGTGTATTTTTTTGTGTGTGTGTGTAAGTTTTTGTTTGTGTGTAAGTTTTTTTGTGTGTGTTAGTTTTTTTGTGTGTGTAAGTTTTTGTGTGTGTGTAAGTTGTGTGTGTGTGTAAGTTTTTGTGTGTGTGTAAGTTTTTTGTGTGTGTGTGTGTGTGTAATGTTTTTGTTGTGTGTGTAAGGTTTTGTGTGTGTTGTAAGTTTTTGTGTGTGTGTAAGTTTTTGTGTGTGTGTAAGTTTTTGTTGTGTATCGTAAGTTTTTGTGTGTGTGTAAGTTTTTGTGTGTGTAGTCTAAGTTTTTGTGTGTGTGTGTCAAGTTTTTGTGTGTGTGTAAGTTTTTGTGTGTGTGGTAAGTTTTGTGTGTGTGTGTAGTTTTGTGTGTGTGTAATTTTTTGTGTGTGTGTCGTGTTTTGTATGTGTGTAAGTTTTTGTGTGTGTGTAAGTGTTTGTGTGTGTGTGTGTGTAAGTTTGTGTGTGTGTGTGTAGTTTTTGTGTGTGTGTAAGTTTTTGTGTGTGTAAGTTTTTGTGTGTGTGTAAGTTTTTGTGTGTGTGTGTGTAAGTTTTTATGTGTGTGTGTAAGTTTATGTGTGTGTGTAGTTTTTGTGTGTGTGTAAGTTTTTGTATGTGTGTAAGTTTTTTTTGTGTGTGTAAGTTTTTGTGTGTGTTTTAAGTTTTTTTTGTGTGTGTGTAAGTTTTTGTGTGTGTGTGTAAGTTTTGTGTGTGTGTGTGTAAGTTTTTTTTGTGTGTGTAAGTTTTTGTGTGTGTGTAAGATTTTTGTGTGTGTGTGTAAGTTTTGTGTGTGTGTGTACAGTTTTTGTGTGTGTGTAAGTTTTGTGTGTGTGTGTGTGTTGTGTGTGTGTGTGTAAGTTTGTTTGTGTGTGTAAGTTTTGTGTGTGTGTGTGTAAGTTTTTGTGTGTGTGTGTGTGTAAGTTTTTTGTGTGTGTGTGTAAGTTTTTTTTTCTGTGTAAGTATTTGTGTCTGTGTGAAGTTTTTGTGTGTTGTGTAAGTTTTTTTGTGTGTGTAAGTTTTTTGTTGTGTGTGTGTGTAAGTTTTTTGTGTGTGTGTAAGATTTTTGTGTGTGTGTGTGTTTTTTGTGTGTGTAAGTTTTGTGTGTGTGTGTAAGTTTTTGTGTGTGTGTGTAAGTTTTTTGTGTGTTGTGTAAGTTTTTGTGTGTGTGTAAGTTTTGTGTGTGTGTGTGTGTGTAAGTTTTTGTGTGTGTGTTAATTTTTTTGTGTGTGTGTCAGATTTTGTGTGTGTGTATGATTTTTAGTGTGTGTGAATTTTTTTTTGATTGTGTATTTATTTGTGTGTGTGTGTAAGTTTTTTTGTGTGTGTATGTTTTTTTTTGTGTGTGTGTATAGGTTTTTTTGTGTGTGTGTAAGTTTTTGTGTGTGTGTCAGTTTGTGTGTGTGTGTGTGTGTGTATGTTTTTGTGTGTGTGTAAGTTTTTGTGTGTGTGTAAGTTTTGTGTGTGGTGTGTAATTTTTTGTCTGTGTGTAAGTTTTTTTGTGTGTGTAAGTTTGTGTGTGTGTGTGTGTAAGTTTTTATGTTTGTGTGTGTGTAAGTTTTTGTGTGTTTGCAATTTTTTGTTTTTGTTTTATTTTTTGTATGTGTGTTTGTTTTTGTGTGTGTGTAAATGTTTTTGTGTGTGTAAGTTTTTGTGTGTGTGTATGTTTTTGTGTGTGTGTATGTTTGTTTGTTTTTTTTAGTTTTTTGTGTGTGTGTTTAAGTTTTTGTGTGTGTTTAAGTTTTTGTGTGTGTGTGAAGTTTTTGTGTGTGTGTAAGTTTTTGTGTGTTGTAAGTTTTGTATGTGTGTAAGTTTTTGTGTGTGTGTGGGTGTGTGTGTATGTAAGTTTTTGTGTGTGTGTAAGTTTTGTGTGTGTGTAAGTTTTTGTGTGTGTGTAAGTTTTTGTGTGTGTGTAAGTTTTTGTGTGTGTGTAAGTTTTTGTGTGTGTGTGATTAGTGTTTGTGTATGTGTGTAAGTTTTTGTGTGTGTGTAAGTTTTTTGTGTGTGTGTAAGTTTTTGTGTGTGTGTGTGTAAGTTTTTGTGTGTGTGTGTGTGCAGTTTTTGTGTGTGTAAGTTTTTGTGTGTGTGTGTAAGTTTTTGTGTGTGTGTAAGTTTGTGTGTGTGCGTGTAAGTTTTTTTGTGGTTGTAAGTTTTTGTGTGTGTGTGTAAGTTTTTGTGTGTGTGTGTAAGTTGTTGTGTGTGTGTAAGTTTTTTTTGTGTGTGTGTGTAAGTTTTTTTGTGTGTGTGTAGTAGTTTTGTGTGTGTGTGTGTAAGTTCTTGTGTGTAGCGTGTAAGTTTTTGTGTGTGTGTAAGTTTTTGTGTGTGTGTGTAAGTTTTTGTGTGTGTGTAAGTTTTTGTGTGTGTGTAAGTTTTTGTGTGTGTGTGTGTGTTTTTTTGTGTGTGTCTATGTTTTTTTGTTTTAGTAAGTTTTTGTGTGTGTGTGTGTAAGTTTTTGTATGTGTGTAAGTGTTTATGTGTTTGTAAGTTTTTATTTTTCTGTCATTTTGTTTGTGCGTTTGTTAGTTTTTGTGTGTGTGTGTACTTTTTTGTGTGTGTTTTGTGAGTTTTTTTTTTTGTTTTGTGTGTGTAAGTGTTTTTGTGTGTGTGTGTAAGTTTTTGTGTGTGTGTGTAAGTTTTTGTGTGTGTGTAAGTTTTTTTGTGTGTGTGAGTTTTTGTGTGTGTTTGTTTTATTTTTTGTGTGTGTGTTTGTTTTTGTGTGTGTGTAAGTTTGTGTGTGTGTGTTTTAGTTTTTGTGTGTGTGTATGCTTTTAAATGTGTGTAAGTTTTTGTGTGTGTGTGTAATTTTTTTTATGCGTATAGGTTTTTGTGTGTGTGTAAGTTTTTTTGTGTGTGTAAGTTTTTTGTTTGTGTGTAGTTTTGTGTGTGTGTGTAAGTTTGTGTGTTTGTGTAAGTTTTTTTGTTTGTGTAAGTTTTTGTGTGTGTGAGTAAGTTTTTTTGTGTGTGTGTAAGTTTTTATGTGTTGTGTAAGTTTTTGTGTGTGTGTTTAAGTTTTGTGTGTGTGTGTGTGTAAGTTTTTTTTGTGTGTGTGTAAGTTTTTTGTGTGTTTGTGTGTGTGTGTGTTTGTGTATGTGCAGTAATTTGTTTGTGTGTGTGTGTAAGTTTTTGTGTGTGTGTAAGTTTTTGTGTGTGTGTAAGTTTTTGTGTGTGTGTAAGTTTTTGTGTGTGTGTAAGTTTTTGTGTGTGTGTGTAAGTTTTTGTGTGTGTGTGTTAGTTTTTTTGTGTGTGTTTGTTTTTGTGTGTGTGTAAGTTTTTTGTGTGTGTTTGTCATTTTTTTTTGTGTGGTCGTAAATGTTTGTGTGTGTGTGTAAGTTTTTTTGTGTGTGTATGTTTTTTGTGTGTGTGTAAGTTTTTGTGTGTGTGTATGTTTTTGTGTGTGTGTAAGTTTTTGTGTGTGTGTATGTTTTTGTGTGTGTGTAAGTTTTTGTGTGTGTGTAAGTTTTTGTTTGTATGTAAGTTTTTTGTGTGTGTGTTAGTTTTTGTGTGTGTGTAAGTTTTGTGTGTGTGTGTGTAAGTTTTTGTGTGTGTGTAGTTTTTTTTGTGTGTTTATGTTTTTTTGTGTGTGTGTGTAAGCTTTTGTGTGTGTGTAAGTTTTTGTTTGGGTTTAATTTTTTGTGTGTAAGTTTTTGTGTGTGTGTATAAGTTTTGTGTGTGTGTGTGTAAGTTTTTGTGTGTGTGTGTAAGTTTTTTTGTGTTTATGTGTGTAAGTTTTTGTGTGTGTGTAAGTTTTTTGTGTGTGTGTAAGTATTTGTGTGTGTGTGTGTAAGTGTTTGTGTGTGTGTAAGATTTTGTGTGTGTGTCAGTTTTTGTGTGTGTGTGTGTATTGGTGCTTGTGTGTTTGTATTTTTGTGTGTGTGTGTATGTTTTTGTGTGTGTGTGTATGTTTTTGTGTGTGTGTGTAATTTTGTGTGTGTGTTTGTAAGTTTTTTGTGTGTGTGTGTGTAAGTTTGTGTGTGTGTGTAAGTTTTTTTTGTGTGTACGTTTGTGTGTGTGTGTGTGTGTAAGTTTGTGTGTGTGTGTGTGAAAGTTTTTGTGTGTGTATAATTTTTTGTTTTTGTGTGTGTTTTTTGTGTGTGTGTAAGTTTTTTTTGTGTGTGTGTATGTTTATATATGTGTGTAAGTTTTTGTGTGTGTGTGTAAGTTTTTGTGTGTGTGCGTGTAAGTTTTTGTGTGTGTGTAAGTTTTTGTGTGTGTGTATGTTTTTTTGTGTGTGTGTATTTGTTTGTGTGTGTGTATGTTTTTGTGTGTGTATATGTTCTTGTGTGTGTGTGTGTGTAAGTTCTTTTGTGTGTGTAAGTTTTTGTGTGTGTGTGTAAGTTTTTTCGTGTGTGTAAGTTTTTGTGTGTGTGTAAGTTTTTGTGTGTGTGTAAGTTTTTGTGTGTGTGTGTAAGTTTTTGTGTGTGTGTGTAAGTTTTTCTTGTGTGTGTAAGTTTTTGTGTGTTTGTAAGTTTTTGAGTGTGTAAGTTTTTTTGTGTGTGTGTGTAAGTTTTTGTGTGTGTTTGTAAGTTTTTGTGTGTGTGTAAGTTTTTTTTGTGTGTGTGTAAGTTTGTGTGTGTGTGTAAGTTTTTTTGTGTGTTTTAGTTTTTGTGTGTGTGTATTTTTTTTTGGGTGTGTAAGTTTTTTTTTTTTTTTAAGTTTTTTGTGTGTGTGTAAGTTTGTGTGTGTGTGTGTAAGTTTTTGTGTGTGTGTAATGTTTTGTGTGTGTTTAAGTTTTTATGTGTGTGTTAAGTTTTTGTTTGTGTGTAGGTTTGTGTGTTTGTGTAAGTTTTTGTGTGTTGTAAGTTTTTGTGTGTGTGTAAGTTTTTGTGTGTGTGTAAGTTTTGTGTGTATTTTTTTGTGTGTATAAGTTTTTTTGTGTGTGTTTAAGTTTTTTTGTGTGTATGTAAGTTTTTTGTGTGTGTTTAAGTTTTTTTGTGTGTGTAAGTTTTTTGTGTGTGTGTGTGTAATTTTTTTTGTGTTTGTAAGTTTTTTTGTGTGTTTATGTTTTTTGTGTGTGTGTAAGTTTTTGTGTGTGTGTATGTGTGTGTGTAAGTTTTGTGTGTGTATGTGCAAGTTTTTGTGTGTGTGTGTGTAAGTTTTTGTGTGTGTGTGTCTGAGTTTTAGTGTGTGTGTAAGTTGTGTGTGTGTGTGTGTAAGTTTTTGTGTGTGTGTAATTCTTTGTGTGTGTGTAAGTATATGTTTTTGTATATGTTTTTGTGTGTGTGTAAGTTTTTTGTGTGTGTGTAATTTGATGATAGTGTTTGAAAGATTTTTTTTGTTTGTTATTTTTTGTGTGTGTGTGTGTAAGTTTTTGTGTGCGTGTTTGTATGTTTTTGTGTGTGTGTGTTTGTTTTTGTGTGTGTGTATGTTTTTTGTGTGTGTGTGTATTTTTGTTTGTGTGTATAAGTTTTTGTGTGTTTGTTAGTTTTGTGTGTGTGTGTGTAATTTTTTTTGTGTGTGTTAGTTTGTGTGTTTGTGTGTATTTATTTTTTTTTGTGTTAGTATGTGTGCGTTTGTAAGTTTTTATGTTTTTTTATGTTTTTGTGTGTGTGTAGGTTTTTTTGTGTGTGTGTAAGTTTTTATTTGTTTGTAAGTTTTTTGTGTGTTTTTAAGTTTTTTTTGTGTGTGTGTAAGTTTTTGTGTGTGTGTAATTTTTTTTGTGTGTGTAAGTTCTTTTTTTTGTGTAAGTTTTTGTGTGTGTGTGTAAATTTTTTTATGTTTGTGTAAGTTTTTTTGTGTGTGTGTAAATTTGTGTGTGTGTGTGTAAATTTTGTTTTTTTGTGTAAGTTTTTGTTTGTGTGTGAGTTTTTGTGTGTGTGTGTAAATTTTGTGTGTGTGTTTGTATGTTTTTGTGTGTGTGTAAGTTTTTGTGTGTGTGTATGTTTTTGTGTGTGTGTAAGTTTTGTGTGTGTGTAATTATTTGTTTTTGTCTAAATTGTTGTGTGTGTGTAATTTCTTGTGTGTGTGTAAGTTCTTATGTCTGATTGTAAGTTTTTTTTGTGTGTGTAAATGTTTGTGTGTGTGTGTAAGTTTTTGTGTGTGTGTGAGTTTTGTGTGTGTGTATATGTTTTTTGTGTGTGTTTAAGTTTTTGTGTGTATGTTAGTTTTTGTGTGTGTTTGTAAGTTTTTTTGTGTTTTCAAGTTTTTGTGTTTGTGTATGTTTTTGTGTGTGTGTAATTTTTTGTGTGTGTGTAATTTTTTGTGTGTGTGTAAGTTTTTGTGTGTGTGTGTATGTTTTAGTTTGTGCGTAAGTTTTTGTGTGTGTGTAACTTTTTGTGTGTGTGTATGTTTTTGTGTGTGTGT
Organism: Artemia sp. Qi Xiang Cuo; assembly: GCF_049724085.1. Lineage (NCBI taxonomy): Eukaryota > Metazoa > Arthropoda > Branchiopoda > Anostraca > Artemiidae > Artemia > Artemia sp. Qi Xiang Cuo. The sequence continues at coordinate 47,936,074 of NC_142795.1, forward strand.
AAGTTTTTGTGTGTGTGTATGTTTTTGTGTGTGTGTGTACGTTTTTGTGTGTGTGTGTATGTTTTTGTGTGTGTGTATGTTTTTGTGTGTGTGTATGATCTTGTGTGTGTGTGTATGTTTTTGTGTGTGTGTAATTTTTTGTGTGTGTGTGTAAGTTTTTGTGTGTGTTTAAGTTTTTGTGTGTGTTTAAGTTTTTTTTTGTGTGTGTGTAAGTTTTTTGTGTGTGTGTAATTTTTTTTTTGTGTTTGTGTAAATTTTTGTGTGTGTGTGTAAGTTTTTTTGTGTGTGTGTAAGTTTTTGTGTGTGTTTAATTTTTTTTTGGTATGTATAATTTTTTGTGTGTTTGTTAGTTTTTGTGTGTGTGTAAGTTTTTGTGTGTGTGTGTAAGTTTTGTGTGTGTGTAAGTTTTGTGTGTGTGTGTGTAAGTTTTTGTGTGTGTGTGTGTGTGTGTGTGTGTGTGTGTGTGTAAGTTTTTGTGTGTGTGTGTGTGTCAGTTTGTGTGTGTGTAAGTTTTTGTGTGCGTAAGTTTTTGAGTGTGTGTAAGTTTTGTGTGTGTGTGTACGTTTTTGTGTGTGTGTAAGTTTTTGTTTGTGTGTAAGTTTTTGTGTGTGTGTAAGTTTTAGTGTGTGTGTGTGTGTAAGTTTTAGTTTTTGTGTGTTTGTAAGTTTTTGTGTGTGTGTAAGTTTTTGTGTGTGTGTAAGTTTTTGTGTGTGTTTATTTGTTTGTGTTTGTTTTTTTGTTTTTGTTTGTGTTTGTTTGTGTGTGTGTGTGTGTGTGTAAGTTTTTGTGTGTGTGTGTGTGTGAGTTTTTGTGTGTGTGTGTGTAAGTTTGTGTGTGTGTGTAAGTATTTTTGTGTTTATGTAATTTTTTGTGTGTGTATTAGTTTTTGTGTGTGTGTGTTTGTAAGTTTTTGTGTGTGTGTGTGTAAGTTTTTGTGTGTGTGTAAGTTTTTTCGTGTGTGTGTAATTTTTTTGTGTGTGTTTAAGTTTTTTTGTGTGTGTAAGTTTTTTTGTGTGTGTTTAAATTTTTTTTGGGGTTTTAGTTTTTGTGTGTATGTACGTTTTTTGTGTGTGTGTGTAAGTTTGTGTGTGTGTGTAAGTTTTTTTGTGTGTGTAAGTTTTTGTGTGTGTGTGTATGTTTCTGTGTGTGTGTAAGTTTGTTTGTGTGAGTAAGTTTTGTGTGTGTGTTTGTGTTAGATTTTGTGTGTTTTTTTGTTTTTGTGTGTGTGTGTAAGTGTGTTTTTGTGTGTTAGTTTTTGTGTGTTTGTGTGTGTTTGTGTGTGTGTGTATTTGTTTGTGTTTGTGTTTGTTTGTGTGTGTGTGTAAGTTTTTGTTTGTATAAGTTTTTGTGTGTGTGTAAGTTTTTGTGTGTGTGTGTAAGTTTTTTTGTGTGTGTGTAAGTTTTTTTGTGTATTTAAGTTTTTGTGTGTGTGTTAGTTTGTGTGTGTGTAAGTTTTTTTGTGTGGTTGTAAGTTTTTGTGTGTGTGTCTGTTTTTTTTTGTGTTTGTAAGTTTTTTTTTGTGTTCTATTTTTTTTTTGTGTGTAAGTTTTTTTGTGTGTGTAAGTTTTTGTGTGTGTGTGTAAGTTTTTGTGTGTGTGTAAGTTTTTGTGTGTAAGTTTTGTGTGTGTGTAAGTTTTTGTATGTGTGTAAGTTTTTGTGTGTGTGTGTAAGTTTTTGTGTGTGTGTAAGTTTTTGTGTGTGTTTAAGTGTTTATTTGTAAGTTTATATGAGTTTTTGTAAGTTTTTGTTTGTGTGTTAGTTTTTGTGTGTGTGTAAGTTTTTTGTGTGTGTGTATATTTGTGTGTGTGTTTTTTTTTCTGTTTTTTTGTTTCTTTTATTGTTTGTGTGTGTATACGTTTTTGTTTGTTGTTAAGTTTTTTTGTGTTTTCAAGTTTTTTGTGTGTGTGTATGTTTGTTTTTGTGTGTTTGTAATTGTTTTTGTGTGTGTGTAAGTTTTTTTGTGTGTGTAAGTTTTGTGTGTGTGTAAGTTTTTGTGTGTGTGTTAAGTTTTTGTGTGTGTTTAAGTTTTTGTGTGTGTGTAAGTTTTTGTGTGTGTTTAAGTTTATGTGTGTAAGTTTTTGTGTGTGTGTAAGTTTTTGTTTTTGTGTAATTTTTTGTGTGTGTGTAATTTTTTGTGTGTGTAATTTTTTTTGTGTGTGTAAGTTTTTGTGTGTGTGTAAGTTTTTTGTGTGTGTGTAAGTTTTTGTGTGTGTGTATGTTTTTGTGCGTGTGTCAGTTTTTGTGTGTTTGTAAGTTTTTGTGTGTGTGTAATTTTGTCTGTGTGTGTAATTTTTTGTGTGTGTAACTTTTTGTGTGTGTATAAGTTTCTGTGTGTGTGTAAGTTTTTGTGTGTGTGTAAGTTTCTGTGTGTGTGTAAGTTTTTGTGTGTGTAAGTTTTTGTGTATGTCTTATTTTTTGTGTGTGTGTAAGTTTGTGTTTGTGTGTTATTTTTTGTGTGTGTTTAATTTTGTGTGTTTGTGTAAGTTTTTGTTTGTGTAAGTATTTTTGTGCGTGTTAGTTTTTGTGTGTGTGTAGGCTGTTGTGTGTGTGTATGTTTTTGTGTGTGTAAGTTTTTGTGTGTGTGTGTGTGTGTGTCTGTCTGTGTGTGTGTTTGAGTGAAAGATTTTCTGTGATATTTATTTGGTGTTTGATTTTTAGTGTCAGTTTTTTAGTTTGTTTGTGTTTGTGTGTGTGTGTGTGTGTGTGTGTGTGTGTGTGTTTGTGTGTGTGTGTGTGTGTGTGTGTGTGTGTGTGTGTTTGTGTGTGTATGTTTGTGTGTGTGTAAGTTTGTGTGTGTGTAAGTTTTTGTGTGTGTGTAAGTTTTTGTGTGTGTGTAAGTTTTTGACTGTGTGTGTAAGTTTTAGTGTGTGTGTGTTTGAGTTTGTGTGTTTGTATAAGTTTTTTTGTGTGTGTTAGTTTTTGTGTGTGTGTAATTTTTTGTATGTGTTTAAATTTTTGTGCGTGTGTAAGTTTTTTTGTGTGGGTGTAAGTTTTTGTGTGTGTGTAAGTTTTTGTGTGTGTGTGTGTGTAAGTTTTTGTGTGTGTGTAAGTTTTTTCTTGTGTGTAATTATTTGTGTGTGTTTAAGTTTTTTTTGTGTGTGGGTAAGTTTTTTTTGTGTGTGTATTTTTTTTTTGTGTGTGTTAGTTTTTTTGTGCGTGTAAGTTTTTTTTGTGTGTGTATTTATTTTTGTGTGTGTGTAAGTTTTTTGTGTGTGTGTGTGTGTAAGTTTTTGTGTATGTGTAAGTTTTTGTGTAGTTTTGTGTGTGTGTGTCAGTTTTTGTGTGTGTATAAGTTTTTGTTTGTGTGTAAGTTTTTTGTGTGTGTGTATAAGTTTTTGTGTGTGTGTAAGTTTTTGTGGGTGTGTAAGTTTTTTGTGTGTGTGTGTGTGTGTGTGTTTGCGTGGGTGTGGGATTGTTTGTGTGTTTGTGTGTGTGTGTGTGTGTGTGTGTGTGTGTGTGTGTCTGTGTGTGTGTGTTTGTGTATGTTTTTGTGTGTGTTAGTTTTTGTGTGTGTGTTAGTTTCTGTGTGTGTGTGTGTGTGTGTGTAAGTTTTTGTGTGTGTGTTTAAGTTTTGTGTGTGTGTGTAAGTTTTTGTGTGTGTGTAAGTTTGTGTGTGTGTAAGTGTTTGTGTGTGTTTTTGTTTTTGTGTGTGTGTTAGTTTTTGTGTGTGTGTTTGTGTGTTTTTGTGTTTATGTTTTTGTGTGTTAGTGTGTTTGTGTGTGTAAGTTTTTGTGTGTGTGTAAGTTTTTTTGTGTGTGTAAGTTTTTGTGTGTAAGTTTTGTGTGTGTGTAAGTTTTTGTATTTGTGTAATTGTTTGTATGTTTTTGTTATTTTGTTTGTGTGTTTTAGTTTTTGTGTGTTTAGGTTTTTTTTTTTGTGTAATTTTTTTTGTGTGTGTAATTTTTTTTTTGTTTGTTTGTTTTTTTGTGTGTGTATTTTTTTGTTTTTTTGTTAGTTTGTGTGTGTGTGTAAGTTTTTGTGTGTGTTTAATTTTGTGTGTGTGTAAGTTTTTGTGTGTGTGTAATTTTTTTTTGTTTTTTATTTTTTTTGTGTGTGTTATTTTTTTTTTGTGTGTGTGTGTAAGTTTTTTTGTGTGTGTGTAAGTTTTTTTGTTTTTGTAATTTTTTGTGCGTGTAATATTTATTGTGTGTGTTATTATTTTTATTTTTTTATTTTTGTGTGTTGTTTTTTTTTTTTTTGTGTGTGTAAGTTTTTTTGTTTTAGTTTTTTTTGTTTGTTATTTTTTTTTTGTTTTTTTATGTTTTTGTGTGTGTGTTATATTTTGTGTGTGTGTTAGTTTTTGTGTGTGTGTAATTTTTTTTGTGTGTGTAAGTTTTTGTTTGTTTGTGTTTTTTTTTGTGTTTGTGTAATTTTTTTTGTGTGTGTAATTTTTTATGTGTGTGTTAGTTTTTGTGTGTGTGTAAGTTTTTTTGTGTGTGTGTAAGTTTGTGTGTGTGTAAGTTTGTGTGTGTGTGTAAGTTTTTTGTTTGTGTTATTTTTTTTTTTTTTTTAAGTTTTTGTGTGTGTGTGTAAGTTTTTGTGTGTGTGTGTAAGTTTTTGTGTGTGTAAGTTTTTTTGTGTGTGTGTGTGTGTATGTTTTTTTTTTTGTTGTTTTGTGTTTGTGTTTGTTTTTTGGGGTTTTTGTGTGTGTGTTTTTTATTGTGTTTTTTTTTGTTTGTCTGTGTGTGTGTGTCTGTGTGTGTGTGTATGTGTGTGTGTATGTATGTGTGTGTATGTGTGTGCATGTGTGTGTGTGTGTAAGTTTGTGTGTGTGTAAGTTTTTGTGTGTGTGTAAGTTTTTGTGTGTGTGTTATTTTTTGTGTGTGTGTTTGTTTTTGTGTGTGTGTGTGTAAGTTTTAGTGTGTGTGTGTGTGTAAGTTTTAGTGTGTGTGTGTGTAAGTTTTTGTGTTTGTGTAAGTTTTTTTGTTTGTGTAAGTTTTTGTGTGTGTGTAAGTTTTTGTGTGTGTGTAAGTTTTGTGTGTGTGTAAGTTTTTGTGTGTGTGTAAGTTTGTGTGTGTGTGTGTGTAAGTTTTTGTGTGTGTGTGTGTAATTTTTTTCGTGTGTGTAAGTATTTTTGTGTGTGTGTTAGTTTTTGTGTGTGTGTGTAAGTTTTTTTTGTGTGTGTAAGTTTTTTTGTGTGTGTAAGTTTTTGTGTGTGTGTAAGTTTTTTTGTGTGTGTATGTTTTTTTGTGTGTTTTTAATTTTTTGTGTGTGTGTGTGTGTGTGTATTTGTTTGTGTGTGTGTAAGTTTGTGTGTGTGTGTGTTTGTCAGTTTTTGTGTGTGTGTGTAAGATTTTGTGCGTTTGTAAGTTTTTTTGTGTGTCTAAGTTTTTGTGTGTGTTTGAGTTTTTTTGTGTGTGTGTACGTTTTGTGTGTGCGTGTGTTCGTGTGTGTGTGTGTTTGTTTGTTTGTGTGTGTGTGTGTGTGTGTGTGTGTGTTTTTCTGTGTGTGTGTGTGTGTGTTTGTTTTTGTGTGTGTAAGGTTTTTTTGTGTGTGTAAGTTTTTGTGTGTGTGTAAGTTTCTGTGTGTGTGTGTGTGTGTGTGTAAGTTTTTGTGTGTGTGTGTAAGTTTTGTGTGTGTGTGTTTGTTTTTGTGTGTGTGTGTGTGTGTGTGTGTATTTTTTTGTGTGTGTGTAAGTTTCTCTGTTTGTTTAATCTTTTGTGTGTAATTTTTTGTGTGTGTGTAAGTTTTGTTGTTTGTGTAAGTATGTGTGTGTGTGTAAGTTTTTTTGTGTAAGTTTTGTGTGTGTGTAAGTTTTTTTATGTGTGTGTAAGTTTTTGTGTGTGTTTTAGTTTTTGTGTGTTTAAGTTTTTGTGTGTGTGTAATTTTTTTTGTGTGTGTTAGTTTTTGTGTGTGTGTAAGTTTTTGTGTGTGTGTGTAAGTTTTTTTGTGTGTGTAAGTTTTTAGGTGTGTGTAATTTTTTTTGTGTTTGTTATTTTTTTTGTT